>NC_056737.1:1293183578-1293245472 GCF_019279795.1 Protopterus annectens
TAGCTCTACTGTTTTGTTTTTGTTTATATATACTTTTGGAATAGTTGACTGTTTTTTTTTTGTTTGTTTTTGTTTTGCTGAAGTACTTTTTACTTTTAACCTGTCTCATGTCAGCAACACTAAAACATAAGAACAAATAACTGCTTAAGTGAGATCAATTTTTTTTTCATTTATCCCCACTGGCTTCTGACCGTTCCCTCACAGCCAATTAGACACATTAATTTCCTTTTTACTAGGACCAAGAGATGAAGGAGAATGGCCTTTGGCATCTGATGTGCATGCCTGCTAATGCAACAGTCCTGCAATGTCCTCCATCTAGCAGCTGGGCATGCATGCATGCATGCATGCTTGCATACATGCTCTCCCCAGGAATCTACACCCCCAACCCCCATGCAACCCCACTCCTTGGTGGACTACTGCTGAAGTAGTTTGGTAAAAGCTGAGCTCATGTCCCTGGTCCATTCACTGCATGCTATTTTCTAGGGGGATCCAGTACTGTAAAAAGACTGGAGCACCACCCTCCCCCGAGTCTGAATGAGCTAATATAATACATTCAGTCCCTATTCCCTATGCAGTTCTTCTAGCACCTCAGCCTCAACTCAAACTCAGGTCATCTAAGTCATAGTCAGAGCATCATCCCACTATCAGGTCATTTAAGTCATAGTCAGAGCATCATCCCAGTATCAGGTAATCTAAGTCATAATCAGAGCATCATCCCACTATACAGGAGAACCATGCTGGTAAAGATAAATACTTTTATTCAGTTCAGTGCATTTCCAACTGCCTCAACTAGATGCTTTCAAAGAGGGAAAAAAATGTAAAAAACAATTCAATACATACTTCTAGACACCCAACTGTCTCTGGTGTTAATAGTTTCAGGCAAAATACTGGTATAATTTGGATAGTATCCTAAAGAAGTCAATATACAAGATTGAAGGGTATATACAAAACTTTGCTAGTTTCTAAATTAAAGTAAGTCGTATAATGTCAGGATTATTTTTTGAGCCATGCGTTTTTGTTTTTGTTTTTTTTTGTTTTTTGCATTTTTGTTTCAGTCATAATAGTTTTTATTTGAACAAAACTATTTTTTGCAGAAATATAGTAAAGCAGTGGGGACAACATTTCTTCCTGCCTAAGTCAAAATTTGTATAATTGATTTTTATAAAAACATTCATGCAATGCAGCATTTTTTTATCACCAAGTAGTACAACATGTATGTTATATGGAACTACTTCACATTATCAAAATACCATTTGATCAAATTTCATATTATTGAGACCACAAACTCAAAAATACATATTAATGAAAGTTCACAATATCGACACCTATAATATCGAAGTTAGAACAGTTAACGGTAAGTTCCTATGAGTACTTGTTTTGTTGCAGTTAAATGATATTTTGTTAAATACTGCACTGTCCCTTTAATATTTTGTGTTATGCAGGTAAATGAAATATGGTAGAACGTTGGAAGCTGCTGGTTTCACTGGGGAGTTTTGCAGAAATGTAAAGGTTGAAAGAAGAAAAGAAGTGGTAAAGATTAACAGGTATGTGTTGGATTTAGAATGGAGTACTTTAATGTTAAGTTGTTGTTAAGTATGTACATAGTGGTAGATGCAGAGTGTGTCTGTAGTTTACCATTTTCTTCACTGTAGTGTGATCTCAGAGTTAGTATATTTAATTTTGGGGTGGGGGGTGCAGCCTCCCTGCAAAAGCGTTTAAAAATATGAAGTTTGGGAACAGACGAAAGGTGTCACGGGACATCTTGGGGAGGGGGAGTTGGGACATAAGAAAATAGTAAGGAATATGGTAGTGAACTGAGGGGAGTGTGCAAGCAAGGGTTTAGTAGGTTGGAAGGTGATGGAGGAAGTGAGGTAGGATTGGGGGTGGGTCCTGTAGATTTTTGGGTTGGGTTTTAGTTGTTAGGATTCTCATTTGGTGTGATCTTGTTGCCCTCCCAGCCCTCCCTCTTTTATGCTTTTACAATGTTGGGCAGAGAAGAGAGGCAGGCTTACCCCTCTTCTGTTCCCCCTCTGGCGGATAGTTGGTGGAAGGATTTGAGGGGTAAAGTTGATGGTGGAGGTGTTTGAATTGATGGTCTAGATTGGTGATGAAATGCTGAAGGTGATCTGGAATGCTGCCTTGTTAGTGCAATGTTAAGTGAGCAAGTGGGGGATGCTGCTTATCCCAGGGTGAGCAGTTACGCTGCCCTTAGCGGTTATGTATTTCATGTTCTTTTACAACATGTTTCATTCATGAGGATTTGATTTGGTATTGTGTTCAATAAAGTTTCATGTTTCCATTTATTTATGTATAGAATAAAGGTCATCATAGGTCTTTGGGTGTTTGTGTGTATCATTAAAGTGGAGCATGACAAATAGATGAAGTTTTGAGTCGGTGAAGCATAGGGAGTTTCCATATGTTTTTTGCAGTTCGATGTTATGGGTATCGATATTATGGGTGTTGATGTTGTGAACTTTCAGTAATATGTGTTTTCAAGTTTGTGGTCTCAATATTATGAAATTTGACTGAGTAATATTTTGATAATATCAAGTAGATCCATTATACATATGTTATATGTATGTTATACTGGGGTCTCATTCAGTTCATCAAGCCACTTTTTATTGGATCTCAGTACAAATTCATCAAGATCATATTCAGGAAATTCATTTCATTAGAACATGGTCAGCATGTACATTTCACCGGGAAACCATCATTTTAGGGGACTTTAATCTTGACTGGGTCTCCTGCTGCTCAGACTCCCCAACTAACTTTATAAACCTGCATAACTTCACACAGGTCATAACCTCTCCGACTCGCACAGATAAAAACTACAAAAAAGAGTCACTATTGGACTGGATACTAACCAACAAACCAATCCTGATTGACCCAGCCAGCTGCCTCCCTATCAATCTCAGTGACCATACCCCTACCTTTATACTTAGGAAAAGAACTCAAACCCAGTCTGAAATCCCCTTCAGATATATCCGCAGCAAGAAAAATGTCTCTCCAGAACTATTTAACTCATTACTTAAACACTGTTATTGGTCATCTTTAAAAAGCCTAAACCTAGACCTTGCAGTTGAATATTTTAACAACAAATTTCTTGAAATACTGAATAACTTAACTCCCACCAGGAAATTACGCCCCAAACACAAACAATTACCATGGCTATCCTATGATGCTAAACAAATGATTAAACAGAGAGCTAGAGCCAGATCCCAGTACCTAACCTCCAAAAACACATCGGACCTCAGCTATTATCAGCAACTAAGAAACCAAACAAAGAAAAAAAATTAACAATGATAAAAAACACTACTTCCAAACGTCCCAACAAAAGTTCCTACACAACCCACAAAAATTCTGGAAAACAGTTAACTTCCTCCTCAAACCTGGGACCCCCCCAATCCCTCTCCTTCCACAACCAATACCACCATACCCCTAGCCTCCCAGTTCAACTCTCACTTTATTATCTCCTCATTACTTCAAAACCACAAACAACAACCCCTCTCACTCCTCTCTATTAACTCAAATTCCACAAACTCCCTCTCTTTTAAACCAGTTCAAACATCCTACATAAAAAAGCTCCTAAACAAATTAAAACCTTGCTGTCTAACAGCTGATCAACTGCCAAATAAATTCCTAAAAATTGCTGCCCCATCTATAGCCTACCCAGTTTCTGTACTAATAAACCGTTCAATCTCCGAGCAATATGTGCCCCTCCTCTGGAAAGTCTCTCACATCATTCCTCTCCACAAAGGATGCCCCTCTAGAGACGTTTCTAACTACCGCCCCATAGCCATCCTCCCACCCATAGCCAAAATCCTAGAAAAATGTATTCACCTACAACTCCTCAACCACCTTACCTCTAACAACCTCCTCTCTGATGCTCAGCATGGTTTTAGACCACGGTATAGCACAAACACAGCCTTATTATCCTTCACCAATACCATATGCGACCTAATGAACAATGGACAACTAGTGTCTGCAATCTTCCTGGATATGTCAAAAGCCTTTGACACCATCTCCCACCAACTACTACTAAATAAATTCACTACTTGCAATCTCAGCCCAGCATCCCTAACATGGTTTCTCAGTTACCTATCAAACCATCAGCATGCTACTAAATGGGAGAACAAACTCTCCCCACTACTGCCAGTATCCACAGGTGTACCCCAAGGTTCCATACTTGGCCCCCTCCTCTTAATAACATTTACTAATAACCTTAATACAACTACCCAACTAGCCTCAATAATACAATACGCAGATGATACATCCCTTATCTGTTCTTCCCCTTCCCCACAAAAACTACAAGAAAAAAAAAGCATTCCAAGATATTCAGACTTACCTATCCAACAACCAACTCATTCTCAACCTAAAAAAGCCAAATTAATAATTTTTACAAACAAATCCAATAAGACCAACTACCCACCCCTCTCAATCCACTCCTCAAACAGTACCATAATTGAACTTACCAACCAGGCCAAACTCCTAGGTATCACAATAGACAATCATCTCAAAAGTTGATATCCACATTTCCCTAACTATCAAAAAAGTGAACTGTAAACTCAGCGCACTTTATAGGGCCAAACCCTACCTGGCTCCCCAAGCCAGGCTAGCCACAGCAAGATCACAACTTCTCTCCACACTTCTCCATTGCTCAGATATATTCACCAACTTATGCAAGGCAGACCCCCAAAATCTTGAGTCCTGCTGCAACAAAATTGCCACGTTTACCACTAATCTACCCCATAAAGCCCATCACTGCTCCGCTCTTCTACAACTAAACTGGCTAGAACTTTCAAACCTTCTAACCTTAAACCAACTCACCATTGCCCACAAAGTCATCCATAGCCCACATACCTGTCCCGCATACCCAACCCTTTTCCAGCCACAGGTACACTGCAGACCCTTAAGATCCTCCAACAGGCCACTGCTCAAAATAACACAATCCAATAACTACCATGATGACTCCCTCTCCTCTAACAAAATAGCTAAGTTCTGGAATGCTCTCCCAACTAACATACAAAGCACCCCTGCTACTTTTCTTTTAAAATGGAATTAAAGAAATATCTAAAAAAATAACTGGCTTTGCCCCTGTAGTCAACCCAGTTAATTCCTCCCTTCTCAGCCACATTGTTACTCTCTTACATTACATTTTTCACATCTGGCTTGGTTTTTTACCTGCTATCTCAGTTACACAAACATGTTTAAATTTATTAATTTTCTAATCTCTGAATAAACATGCCTTGTTAAGCTTGGGTATTCACCTTTACAGCTCTAAACTTTTTTTCCATCTCACTAGTGATTGCTACATCTCTACATGAAGCTATTAATGTAAGAATAGTAGTCACAATTACATTTGAGTATTCAATTTTCTATTAGCTCAGATGTAAATGTATTTATTTATTTCTATTTTACATTTGTTAACCAGGAAATTCCGACTGGACCAGGTCCATTTTCAGCAGAGGCCCGGGGAGAAAATCTCCAGCATCAAGTTATACAAATACAGTACATCCAGCATAATACACAAAACAGGTTACACATTGTATGCTGAGCATAGTAATATAACAAGAAATTAATAAAACACTCCAGGTAAAAGAAGATATAGAACATAGGTAAAAGACAATGTCAGTTACAGTACATCCAGCATAATACACAAAATAAGTTTTATCATATATGCTGAGCATAGTAATATAACAAGAAATTAATAAAACACTCCAGGTAAAAGAAGATGTAGAACATAGATAAAAGACAATGTCAGTTACAGTACATCCAGCATAATACACAAAACAAGTTTTATCATATATGCTGAGCATAGTAATATAACAAGAAATTAATAAAACACTCCAGGTAAAAGAAGATGTAGAACATAGGTAAAAGACAATGTCAGTTACAGAACATCCAGCATAATACACAAAACAAGTTTTATCATATATGCTGAGCATAGTAATATAACAAGAAATTAATAAAACACTCCAGGTAAAAGAAGACATGGAACATAGGTAAAAAGACAATGTCAGTTATACATTGGTAAGAGAAGAAAATATATGAAGTAAGATTCTACAGTTAAAAGTACCCTTTCAGATGACCAAGCCTACAGGGGATCAGAGATCCAGCATGTGATCAGAGAGGAGTTTGGGGAGTACTTATTTTTCATTTTAAATTCTCATGTAACTTTTGTATCTTATTACAAGCATTCTCATGTAATTTCTGCATTTTATTATTGTAATGTTTTGTAACTGGAGCTTTTCTCCCTGGGTCTCCACTGAAAACGGGCAAGCCAGCCCAGTCGGACACTACCCGGTAAGCAAATGTAAAATAAAATAAATAAAAAACAAATTAATCCCCCCTCCCCAAACACACAGAAGCCATGGCACTTGGCAGGGGGATTCATTGTATCAGGTTTAATTAATCAGATTCAATGACTCGACAAACCTCAATGCGACAAAATCAAACAGAATTATTATCGTGACAATTATCTTTTCCTGTGCAAGGGTGACAAGATAAAATTGTGGAATTTGTTGAATAGAAATCACTGGTAAACTGGATTTTCTTTTTTCTTTTGTAGGAAAGTGAATGTTTTAGAAGTCAGCTTTACTGTGGTGTAAGCCTAGTGAGCTTATAAAGAATGTGCTTTATTGTAAATATACTACTGTAAATCATTGCCTGCACATGAGCTTTTGTGAGCACATAACACACACACAAATGGACAAAAGGGTTAAATTAGTGTATTCTGATAGAATAACTAAGTTATCCAATAGAAGCTACAATAAAACTTTAGTAACATCAACTTATTCTAAGGTTATGCCAAATGCTAGAACAATGAAAGCCAGTATTTTATATTCAAGAACTCATGAATGGAAAGTGGATACAGATGATTTTTCAAGATAGGAGAGTATTTATTTTGTTATGTGAACTACTTTTTGGATGAGTCTTGGCGAGTTATAAATTCAGACTGAAAGGTCTACTGACAGATGATTTGGCTTAGGTCTACTTTGCACTCAAGAACATTTTTTTGTATAGAATATCATATCACATATAGAATAAACTCTTGTTTTTTTCAAAAACTCTTTGTTTTGTCAACCTAAATCTCTCAACCATCTTAAACCCTCTTTCTCTATCTCATCCCTTAACAGAACTCCCATCACAGTAGAATCTCATATTAAGCTTCTGGGGATCACAATAGATGACCTACTCAAATCTGACCTTCACGTCCTCAATTGCATCAAGAAAACCCATCAAAAACTCGGGTTGCTTAACAGAAACAAAAAATTCCTAACAAATGAGGCTCAACTCTTTCTTTCTCATGTCTACCTACTCCCTTGTCTCTTCTATGGCTCACAAATCTTTACTAACCTACAAACCTCTCTCTAAAAAAATAGAAACCACCTATAATAAAGTTGCCAGATTTTCAGCTAACCAAACTTTTAAATCTCACCACTGTCGTTCTCTCAACACATTCAGCTGGTTAGAATTTCCCCACCAACTACTGCTCTCCCAGCTTCGGATCATACATTCCATCCTGTATAAGCCCTTCATTTGTCCCGATATCTCCTCACTTGCCCTACCAGAGCAAAAGACCAGATCTACCAGACCTACTCTGACCAAAACCTATTACAATTCCACAAACCAAAAACTTCAATAGGACACAATCCATCCAGTTACTCTCCCTCCCTCTCTTAGAACAAACTTCCACTGCATATTCGAAGTATAAACCGGCCTCAACAATTCAAAATTACTCTTAAAACCTTTCTAACTAGCAGCAAGACTTGCCACTGAAAACATCCTCCCTAATCTTGTTCTCACTCAACAGCCACAGTCTCACTGGTACAACTGCCCTCGTGCCTACTTTATCACCCCTGACTACTAAATCTAAATCCTCAGACACTACTTTTAATGCAGTAACACACTTAAATTGTACCTTCTTTCTAAATGCTCTCAGTGTACTTCATTCACTACCTGCATATACCAATTCTCCAAAACTCTACTTCTGATATGATTAATGTTACTATCTTGTAAATGTGTGTGACTAACAGCATTAATTGCTCATTCAAATTGACTCTGTATAAACCAATGCTTTAATATAACTTGTGTCTCAAGAGATTGTACATTCTTACTTTGTAATCTATGTACTTATGATTCTAGTTGTCCTACTACTTTAACTTTTTCTTTTATTATAATAATTATCATTATTACTATCTTTTTATGTATAATTGTGTAGCTTTTCTCCCCGGGCCACTGCTGAAAATGGGCAATAGCTCAGTCAGACTATCCTGGTCAACAAATGTCAGATAAATAAATAATAAATAAAATTACGTGTAGACAAGATTTCAAACAAACATTTGATGAAAGCAAACAATATTGTTTATAACAGCAAGTTTCCCTGTACTAATGGCAAGGTGTAGTGTCATGTGATCTGAGCATGGAGTTATTCCTCAAGAATATAAACTCAAGTTATTTATGGAATTAAGTGCACATGCACTATTCCTAAATCATATGTAAGGCAGACACAGTGGTATAGGCACTCTGTCTACACTACCACAAAAAAACCTGGAACTCACTCCCTATAATAATCAGGTCATCACCCAGTCTCCACATGTTGAAAACTTATTTAAAAGTATTTCTAACTCCTGGCACTGCTCATGCTCTACACCACATTTGTCCCAGCCTATGAGCCATGTTTCTCTTTTACCCCACCTGTCTTCTCACCACAGTTTTATTTCACACTCCACTTTCTTGAAGCCATCATTTCCCTTAACTTCCTCCAGCTATAGTCCTTTTTATTTTTCTGACCTACTATCCCAATCACTTACCTTACTACCATTTCCTGTTCCACTACTGAAAATGTTACTCACTTGTTTGGCTAACAAAGTAAATATATTCAAGTACTCATTTGCAATTTGTTAGAATTTCTTTTTGTGTTAACTTTATACACATACTTTTTCATCTATTCTATTTTCCTTACTAAACAATCTTTGCTTTCTTTCTTTCTCCCTCTCACCTCTGACACTCTGTCGACATATTAATAATCCTTTCATCAATAGCCACTGCCACTTTTTATCTTTTTTGAATTCATATAGTTTCCCCTACATAGTATACTTTTGCTTATGGCTCTCTGTCTTCATCTCTTCTAATTTAAATAAATTAACCCCAGGATTTAATAAAATCCATGCAGGCACAGTGTACAGCCTATATGGAATGTATCTGTGTACACTGCCACAGTTCCCCCTCAGTAGCGTGTCATGCATATTAATGATAGCAAGCTGCTGAGGGAGACCCAAGGAACATGGATACTGAATTAGTGTAGGTAGAAGTGTAGAAGCTACCCATGGCTGCAGATGAGTGTGACACTCCCTGTAATGCTCCCCACCAGTGTTGTAATGTTGTGAAGGGTGTCAAATGTACAATATGTCATATTTATGATGTTTTATGTTTTCTCTAATTTTTTTTTTAACTGCATGTTTGTGCAGCACCATGCAGAGTGCAGCAATGCCAAGCTGAGCTCACATATAGCCAGCTTACACCTGCCACACATCTAACAACAGAAACTGGATGTAATTAATTATCATAATTATAAGTTTTTCTTTTTTTTTTTTTTTTTTAATTGCCGTTTGCGTGGTGCAAAGTACAGCAGAGCTGAGCGGAGCTTATACATACATGGATGACATCTGCCAGACATCTAAAAATAGAAACTAGGTGTAATTAATTATTTATTTATAGGTGTGTTTAAGTGTGTTTTTGTGTCATGGCATAGTTCTCAGCAATGCTAACAGGTAACCTAGTAGTATATGTGAAGGTATACTACTTTTTATAATATCGAACTAGCTACATGGGTAGAGTTATGGTCTTATGTGCAGTAGTTCCTGGGTTCGAGTCCGTAACTGGCAGAATATTTCTGTAAATTAATGTAATATTTTTCTTTAATTTTATTAAGCTACTGTGAATTTTGGCACTGCTGCGCTTTGCTAAGCACTTTTCACTTATGCTAAGCAGTGCATAAACATGCTAACAGCTGCCAGTGTTTGCATGGTGCTAAGCTA
This sequence comes from Protopterus annectens, assembly GCF_019279795.1. Classification (NCBI taxonomy): domain Eukaryota; kingdom Metazoa; phylum Chordata; order Ceratodontiformes; family Protopteridae; genus Protopterus; species Protopterus annectens. The sequence continues at coordinate 1,293,193,619 of NC_056737.1, forward strand.
ATCCTCACTAAAGTCACGGTTCTGCAAGTTTTTGCACTGCTTGGCTTTGCTTAGCTGATTTGCGTGCTGCTAAGTGACACAGTGCTTTTTTGAATGTTGCTCAATGACATGTAAGGGCAGGAAAACAGCTACATTAAGCCTAATAGGTGGGAATTCTGCATCATTCATTGGAGTTCAAGCAACTGTTGGTATGGCTGGCGGTGTTGGCGAAGGTGTGCACTTTTGGGTGCAGAGGTGGGGTATTCAAGAATCAAGGGTCATGGTTGGGCTCTTTGTTAAAAACCATGAACCCCGGCTGATGCAGGGTAGATTCCAGTGCTCGGAGTGTAAGGTGAAGGCCTGGGACCATTTGGTCAGGGAACTCACCAGTGTTACTGGTATTCCCCACACAGGTGAGCAATGTCGTCACCATTATGATGACCTGAAAAAGAAGAAAGAGGACACCTGGGTCCAAAAGGCTAGAGCAGGGAATGCCCCACAAATATGTAAGTAATTTTTCCACTGTTGTACCAATATGCAAATTGAATGTATGCAAAACTGATATGCATAATGGTGTGCTTCTCTCCCAAGAGCTGCAGCTGAGAGGGCTCACAATGTTGAGTCCTATACCGGGTGCCTGGTCAGGTTGCACCGTGAGTGTGGTAAGTACAGATTTAGTATGCTAACTGTAGTGCAATAAGCAAGAAACACTAAAACATTTCCTGCAATAAAGTATATACAAGAAAAACTGTAGTGCAATAAATGGGTAACTAGAACTGTAGTGCAATAAATGGACAATTAAAGCTGTAGTGCAACACATGAACAATAACAACTGAAGTTCAATAAACAATACCAATAACAGTAAGCAAAATGGTGTTCAGCAGGACTGTGTTGTCATAACCATGTCAGTAGAGCTGTATGCACTACTTTCCTATGGTAAGGTTGCTGCAGTCAAGTGTAACACTGTGATAGCTGTAGAATGCAAAACTAATGGCCTGTAAGCTGTATTTCTTAACTCACAGTACTGTCCAAGGCTGTCTCCAGGCCAGTATCGGTCACATAATGCTCTCTCTTCCTCCTACTTCAGGTAATAAAGGTATATGGGTGATGTAGCCCACTCTATGGGCAGATATTGTGTGTGTACTTTACAGATATTTCAAAGCAATAACAATACAAAATGCTCACCAGCATTGTTGATACTAAAATAAAACTTTTAATATATGCTGTATGGTTTTATTTCATGCATGTGTGTTCTACTGTCACTGCAGTTAATTATAGCACTGTAATAGTTCTAGAATGCAGAATGAATCTCCTGCAACTTGTGTGACACCAGGGAAATACTGCCAGTCCAGCTATCTGGAATTTATAAATAATTATATGTCACTTAAAATATTAATATGATTTATACAGAAATGTGGCACTGCCAGTCCAGCTATCTGGAATTTTGTAAATAATCATATATTTGGGAATATTAATATGATGTGTATGCTTGTCTTACAAATGTAAGAGAACTATACGTTATGTGTATATTAAACTACTGGTGCAGAAGTGTGTGTTGAACTGTATGTTATGTACTGAGCTTCAAGAATGGAACCACAGTGTACCCTACTGGAAAAGAACAGAAATGTATATAAACTATATACCTGTGCAAATGTATGTTTTAATAGTAAAAGCTGGCTCATACAGAATTAACGTGCAAAACTTCGAGAAGATAAGTTGTTTTATGATGTGCTATAAAAAATTAGTTAATTCTGTAAGCAGACACAATGTCTAGAGCTAGAGGTTTTCCTATTGTTTTGAAACAGAAATAATTACTAGGTTTCAAATGTAAAAGTGTTAATTGTTTTATGACTTCCAGTTCTAAGCAAACATCTGAGAGATATGTATTTTTTGCAGAGAAAAGTAAAATTTTGTTAAGATTCTGTTGCCCTGGGAACTGAAGGCAGATGACAAAGAGTGATGTCATCCGAGCTAACCCAGCAGTAATGTTGATAATTAATTTAAGAACTCTCTCAGAAAAAGTCTGGGCATTTTGTATCTTGTCTTGGATCTAGAAACACCCATTCAGCATTTCTCATCTGCATTTCCCTTGCTCTGTAAGTAAGTTATTTAGACCATAATATATTTTAGATATAGATAGGAATATAGTAAAGATTAGTTTGGATGTTTTCTGTATTTATTTGAGACCATCCTGCTATGTTGTTTTAAAATATTTCCTGTGATTCTGAACTCTGTAGTTACTGTGTTGTTTGTGTATTGTCTTGTTCTTTTATTATTTATTATTAAATATATCAAAACTTTTTAATTGTGGCTGGTTTGTTAAGAGATATTTAAGCTCTTAGAGTACTTGCATATGTATTTGGTGACACTGTATAGGCCACTCCAATAGCCTTAGTCTTGGTCAGACATCATTTGGATAATAGTAACATTACACAGTAGGACTAGACACCCTTTGGTAAGAGCCTTATACTAACTGATAAGTAAGAGTGGCTGGTGGCAGCTGGTACCACCGTATAGTCTGGGCAGAAGGAGGCATAGCTAGTAAACTTGTACCAGCCTTGCCCAGGTGTATGTGTGTGTGTGTGTTTGTATATCAATCAAATCTCAAAATGTATGTCTGTCAGCTACTTGGGCAGGGACACAAAGAACTGGTTGGACAGAGAGGGTGCTGGAGGTCTTAGCTTGGCCACTTGGCTGAGATCTTAACCCTATAGCTGTGCCAGTGGGGCATCCTATTGGGGATCTGGAGAAAGAGGGAGCAACCAGCCCCAGAGGGACTGTGATCCATGTGTGTTCTTAAGGGAAATTGTACTTTACTGTGTGTGTACTTGTCATCCTCCCAATGTGTACATCCCTCACTGGTGCTAGTGGTGAGGATTGAGGCTCTTTGATTACTGAACCAGTGCAGGGGGGGGGGTCACAACTTGTATTGCTCAACTCATTGTATAGTCAAGGTTATCTCCAGTACACTATCAGTCACTTAATGTTCACATTTTCTCTCTCCCCAGAAACAAAAGGTATATGAGTGAGGTAGCCCAGGTTTGAGCAGATATTGTGTTTAGATTTCACAGAGTTCTAAAATTAATAAGAATAATGTCTTAACCAGCATTGTTGATTCATAAATAAATACGTCTACTTCCAGTATGGGTGTATTCCTTGTATGTCTGTACTAAGTTGCTGCAGTCAGTTATTACATTATTTGCAGTCACAGCTATTGGGTTCTATTCTCATGCCTGACAACTAAGGCATGATGACTATCTAGTTTATGAACTGTACACAAATATGCCTCTCAAGTGTCACAATTTATTGTACTGTAATTAACATCCATCTGTCACATGATTACCACAGAAATGATTACCTGGAATGCAAAGTAATACCAATATCTACTTACAGAACACCTTTGTAGTTATATAAGTCCACATGATGTGCAAGTGTTCTGTTTAGGTGTGTATCTGCATTTGTTATTGCTTGGCCCATACTGTCCCATGAAACAGCTTGAGAGGTATGTACATGCTACATCACCTGTAGGATACTTGCAGTCACTGTACACAAAACTGACAATGCACACCTGTAGAGTTAATATTACCACTGTTTTCAGGCATATAATCTACAATGTTACTAATGGATGTTTTTTTCTCTCTCTCCCCATCCCTTATCTGCATGTATTTAATATTAAGTATTATTATGGTTTACCATTAACATATTTTGTTAAACTAACTATATTTTTGGAAATGTGGTTTATTATTGTTATGTGTTATTATGCTTTCATATTAACATATCTTGTTAAATTAACTGTATGGTTGCCCTTATGCTTTACCTGTTACTAGCATACTGTTAACATGCTGACTGTTCTGTTATTTCATGTTGTGTCATACACAATATACATTGATATGTATTTAGGTTAATTAATATGATGTTCTATGCTGTTAATACTAACAATTATTTGTTCATAACTAACCTCAACTTATTACTATACCTCAGTTACAACGGCACATCAAGATAGGCTGGTTCCAGCTGATCCCCTACCTTGCCTCACCTGGCCATGGCACTGGGTCCCAGAACATCTGGGACCCAGACCAGTGGTGTCCCCTCTGCTACCCCTGCAATACATGTGGTGTCGGGTAGTGCCACCCAACTTGAAGGGGCCTGGCCCTGCTCTGGGAGCAGTGGTGGAGGGGGAGTTGTCATCCAGGCTGAGTAGCCAGTCTTGGTGTGTAGGATAGTCCACCATGGCTATGACTGCTACCTGTGCCAGAATGAGGACATGCCGGCCAACCTGGTGGGCAGCCTCATCCCAATGCCCAGCCTCCAGCACTGCCACCCCTGGGGAAGTGAAGGAACAGTACCATGGGTGGGGATGTGAGTCATGCTGCTGCTGTCTGGAGGCTCATGGGACTTAATGTCCACAACACCCTCCCTATTCAAGTTGTTCACCCCCTCATGTGTCATACACCATCCCTGTCTGCTGTCTTTTCTGTTTGTAAATGCATCTTCACCTACCCAACTTACATCCCCCACATGTACCTATGTCCCTTCCCCAACATTCCACTCTCACCTAAAAAATAGGCACCTGTCGCAAAAAAAAATATGTTATCCCATACATAGCTATCCATTTTGCACACATGTCCACTGGACACATGTAATATGGTCTAATTGGGTTGACAATGCAGTTATGTCATCCTCTGCCCTCTCTCTGGAGTTTGAGAGTCCAAATTCATCTATAAATTCTGTCAAAGTGCACAGTTGCTGCTGTATGAGAAATTAATAGCTATGGTTCTTTCCTACACACTTCCTGCACATCCCTCCCTACCGTTCACTATGTTTCCCCCCTGCTTGCCCCCCATTTCACCACCTTCCTATCTCCCCTTTTTTCTTTTCTTTACGTTTTTTAGCACAGCTTAGCTAAACAGAGCTATAATGACTACATGTGTTTATAACATTATAAGACACATACAACAAAACACCTCTGCCATGTTTCAAACCTGAACCCATCATACCTTCATCACACTGCATTAACCCGCCAAACCAGACAACTCTTAATTAAAACAGGAGGTTTAAACAAAACATAGTAATTGCCAGTTACAGTCATTAGGTATGTTTCAGCGGAGCTGCACGCCACACCTCATCGCGCAAACTGGAATAAAATGTAATGGAAAAAAATAGGAGTGTACCTTGGACGCTGGTGCAATAGTACACCACTAGACAGCCAAAGACATGGCAATGGATGTAAATGAGGCCTGTGATAGCAGGTCAATTTTCTGTTTTATCAGCAACATGTACAGAGTCACCTGCTAAGGCATTCATGCCAAAATACATGTTCAGCTGGGACTCTGATGCAATAATACATCCATATAAAGCCATGCACATACTGATGGAGGTAGAAAATGTTTGTCACAGCCTGTATGTGTGCACAAAGATCTTGCAAATACACCTGCTGTAGCAGTGATTCAGCAGCTCAGTCAATCCCTTGCATACAGTACATTTTGCCCCACACAGTCCTGGGTTCAAATCCAGTGTTGTGTTGCATTTCACTTACATTATTTTGAAGATATCTGTTAATGAATGACTCACACACTCATTATCCACACAAAGCATTGCAAATTAAATAGCTGCTTTTCAGTGCTGGAAGTCACAGGCCTGCAAGTAGGGACACCCTTCACATATCCATATAGCATTACTATATGTCACCTAGTACTCTGCTATTGACACAGTTGCTTAACATACGTACCTTAAACACATGCCTTAATTGGAGTGTCTGGCTCTACCCCTACAACAAGGCTGAAACAGCTGACACAGATACACCTACAGCTTGTTGTCCTCCAAAATGTTCACACTCTCTGGCTATGTCTATTACCTGCAGCAGTAGCTGCAGCCTGTGGAACACACAGCTCTATGTAAAGGTTTCTGCTACAGACCTACCCTCTGAGATGATGTAGTCTCCTCACCCCTGTAATGTCCATCTAAACAGCTAAGAAAGGGGCCCTGGGCTACATAAAGACCTTATATACTGCACAGTGGTTGCATGTCATTAGCATATCAGAACCACAGATTGGTTTAGAGGCTAAAAATGCAAGTAGCTGGCTATCGGAAAACATTTTGTATGAGACTTTCCTCACACAGAGCACACCTTTGTGAGACCTTACTAGTAGCACATTTCAACAGAGGAGTACTGCACTCCACCAGATATGTAACTCTTTTTTGTGTATAACAGGATGCAGATGGGAGGATAGAGGTATGGGGAATAGGGATTACAGCAATATGTCTGTCTTAGACTTGTGGTAATGACATGTCATTGATATCCTGCTGTCTTACACCTACAGGGGATGTACAATACTTCAAGGTTGCATTGTCTATTGTCATTGGGGCACGCTGGTATTGTTGTACTGTCCCTTTAGAGTGGTTGCAATACAACACTGCTATTTGTCTGGCACTGGTCTTTTGACATATTATTGGGTGGTCAGCCTTAGGGAACACACCACAGTAGACTGGAGTGTTGGGTGTAGGATCATACATAGGTTCATAGGTTCATACTAGGCTATCAGTCCTAGGGCCTATACAAGCCTAGCCATAACAATTCCCTGGCTATTTCATCCCACACTATTTACTTCCCTGGACCCCTGTTTAGCAGGGTAGAATCTCTCATGAGACACAGGGAAATGCCTCAGTATTGATACTATCTCGGTTGTATCCACACATGTAGTATGTTGTCACACTATGGGGTATGACATGTTTGAACAAGCAGTAGATAGTGCTGGCCATTTTGTCCTTGCTGTATCTGTACATAGTGGATGTCCACGTATCTGATCCTATAAGGCATTCCCCTTGGGTTGTGTTTCAGGAATAATGTACCGTAGATGCCATGCCCCCTTCTCAGATGCAGAGAATGAAATAATACTTGAAGGACTAAGGCGGCATCATCACATCCTGTTATCCAGGGGGAGGCATAACAGGGAACAGCAGGCTGCATTGTGGGAAGACCTTGTCTGAGATGTGAATGCTAGTGGCCACCAGGACAGGACATATAAGCAGGTGTGACACCATGTAACAGACATGGTGAATGCTGCACAATGAAGGTTAGCTGATGTAACCAGGGATTGTGCCATCACCAGTGGAGGGCCTGCAGTGGAACAACCACTCTCGGCCATTGTGGAATTCCTGGCAAACCTAGGAACACATGATAGCTCTCAGGCATCCATCACACCATACATCATGGAGGTGGGTGCCACAGTGTCCACAGCAGAGGAGAGTGCAGGTAAGCTTACTGTGCTCACAAATGTAATACTGTAGCAGTCATTGTGTCAGGCTGTACATACTTTTACATGGATGTCAGGTCTATCTGCTTTGGGGGGGGGTTAAGCTCAGTTGTATACTCATACACAGAATGTGACCAATACGTCAAGTAACACAGTAGCTACTGTGCAAGTGAGAAACATGCATGTATTACTTTTTGTGCTGCAACATGCAGTTGTACTAACAGTACCTCACCCTCAACTTTTCACAGGTCCATCCAGTGTTGTCCAAGGCCATGGTTCTGCTCCTGGTAAGCTTGATACTGTTTTGTTATGGAACACATATATGCTGTTACAGTTAAGGGGCAAAATAATGCCCTATGTGCACTTAAGTTTGTGTGTAACCAGAGTAGAATATTTGTATGTTCCATTCTGGAGCATTTACCTAAGGTTCTTACAGTGGGTAATCACAGGAGTGTAGTTGAATGAACAGAAACACTTTTGCAGTTATAGTTAAGAGCAAATAAGCCTCCAGGTTTACATGAGGCAATTAATCCAACATGCCTTTTAATACCCGAAAGGTTGATGGTACATACCATAGGCATTGAAACCTGTATATGTATATATAGTTATAGATAGGTGCACTGGGTTTTATGTGTTGTTTTATCAAGTATAGTGTCATATTGAATAACTAAAAGGTAAATTGTACTGGTCAAGTTTCACTTGATTTACCTGACGTGCTTGTTATACCGGTCTTGAGTTGAATGTGTATTTTGTTGTGAGAAGTCCATTGTGCGTGAAAGCAGAGATGAGAAGATGTGAGACTGGTAATGCAGTTGTTGATCCTCATTATTATGACTCTTGGTGGATTTTCCATTCATAATAGTGCAAATAGTAATGCTCTCATGATGGTGGCTACAGTGAGGCACAGGTGGGGTTGTCAGGGGCTGATCTGTCCCAGAGGTTAACATCCCTCTTCTGCCCCCATTGTCACTGCACACAGTCAGTATGCCCACACATACCTAGTCCCCACATGCCACACATATTGTCAAGTCAGAGGATGGATACATTGCATAGGAAAGTGTAGCAACTATGGCTCCAGTGAGTGTAGACACTGGCCACAGTCAGAGGGCTGGTGAGGTCCCACACAGGGGGACTGACAGGGGTGCTTGTAGGAGGACTGCTGTCCATCCGCCACCTGTTCCAGGTGACACATCATAGGTAACTCAGCACATGTTTCAGGCCTTCATGGAGGCACAGGCACATTCTGAATGCAACATCAGACATACGCTTAGGGTTATGGATGCAGCACAATCTGACATCCGTGACTGCCTCCACCACATTGGGGACACCCTTGATCGGTTCACTGATGCAATGGACAGATGGTGGACTGAGACAGTGTCTGTCTTGAACTGCACATCATCTGTGCTGGAACATCTGGTTGGAGTTGGCGTCAGACCCATAGACACAGGACAGCAACACCACCTGCTGAGAGTCTACATGGCCATGAAAAGTCACACTGCTATAGTGGCAGTATATCCAGCACTACAGAGGGGAGTTTGCTGTCCACACCATGACGTGGTAGGCCATGGGCTCATGATCCTGGGTGGTCTCGTGGGGGACACGGTCCTAGAACACAGCAATTACTATCAGGTACTAGCACAGCATCTGACTCTGGGCATGGTGGTGCCAGTGCAACTCCTGACAGAGACAGTTCCCATGTTCAGGGCCAGAGACGGTGAACTGTCAACTCTATCATGTACAGTCCTTGATACGTGTCACCTGGGTTTTCAAAACTTACATATCCAGAAGCTGTGGCGATGGAGATGGCCTGTCTACAAATATCCTGTGGCCAGTCCAGACAATTGGCTGACATCACTTATGCTTGTCATGTTCTGCATCCCATTGTGTAACCTGTACATGATATGTGTCACAGCAGATGCATGCTTTACATGCATGGGGGCCTGTCTCATGTAGGGTGTGCTGTATGTATTACATAGCAATCTCCCCAGTATATACTATGCATACCATGTTGATGTTGTAAGTGTATATTGTAAGGATATAGAGATGTCTCTCATAGTGAGGGCTGTAGGTCCATTGTGCTAGTTAAGTTCACATGTCCTACGGCTCTGTAACATGTTGTAAAATGTTGTAACAGCCTCACACACAAACATGGCCACATCCAGGCTAGGACCACTTCCACTCACTGCATACAGAACATGCCAAGGCACACACGTAGTGCAAGTTAGCTGTATGCAGATTAGAACACTTACCTATGTACTGGTACACACTAAAGATCACAGTACCCGATGCACGCAACACACCTCATGTCTGCTAATACTATCAGTTTAGAACATATAATGCTTGTTGATATCAGCAGCCCTTGTTGTGTTCAGTCATTTGGGGGCCACATCACCTGCTACAAATAAAATAATTCTTAACCCCACCTATGTCTAAGTTACAAAGGTTATCATACATATGCCATATGGATATATACACTCACCAAGTTGGGCAGCGAGAGATTAGAACCCTACCTATCTAGTCTTATACACCATAGCTCGCAGTACTTATCGCACACACCAAGGTTTTTGTCTGTTACACTGTCAGCCGGCACTTTTAAGGTGGATGACAACATCAGGCCTTGTAGAGGAGGGCAGTTTGGAAGCTGGCAACTAAAAAGTACATAACCATTGCAGGTGGATAGCCCATGAGGGTATGTCTGTTGTGTTGCAGGAATATATATATATATATATATATATATATATATATATATATATATATATATATATATATATATATATATATATATATATATGTATACACACAGTCTCTCTCACACACACACACACACACACACACACACACACACACACACACACACACACACACACACAGACACAAAGTTGGCCAGAATTAAATTAGAACTCCTACCTATCTAGTCTTATCCACTATAACTCACAGTACTTATCGCACACACCACAGGTTATGCCTGTTGTATATGCGATTGCAGTCACAGTACTTGTGGATTACACAAACTAGGTTTGTATTGCACAGCATGTGTGGCCTGTAGAGTGATATTGCTTTGTACTGTTATCTGCAACTAGTGCCCTAGCAGTGAGATAACTTATTATTCTTGTTATGAGTGTGTGTATAGTTACCAATATGGCCATATGTGGGTGATTGCTGTTAGACAGGCAAACCTGTGGCCAGGGACACTGTGCCCTGTCCATGTGTGCACTGACAACATTATACATTACACCACCTGCTCACCTGTGTTTGTCTACATAGTGACATCCAGCAGGCACAGGGGTCTGTAGGTGAGTGGAATATGTACTGTTGCCCCATTGGTTTGGGTCTTTTGAGCAACTGTATGGATGTGTCAGTGCATATTTACTCACCATTAATGGGGTATGTGGGTCAATACACACATCCAGAAGTATATCTGTCTACAACAGGGATGTCTGTATAAATGTAGCTGTGTGTATGATATGTATATGTGTTAGGTTAATATATGTGGAGAGTCTATGTATCATTGTAATATATATGGCTATATATATCGGTATATATCTATTTGACAGTACATAGCGATAGATATACTAATCATGTGAGACAGAGATATGGACAGATGGATATGTATACATATATGTATGTATGTGCAGATGTATTTACACATTTCAGGTCATTCTGATGATGAGGCAACAGAATTGCGCTCATTTTAACTAAGTGTAGGAGCATGTCCAGTGGGACTGTCAGTACTTACAAGGTGACTCCAGGCCATACCTACCTGTACTCCAGTCTGGGATTTTGTGTGTTGCAGATATTGCCAGCTCCACTTGTTTCTGCAGTACTGCACTTCCCTCAAATTGTCCACAGCATTACCCAGCTGTCTGCTGTACTTAAGTTGTGACTGAGGGTCATACTGTTACTCCACACAAAGACTGACAGTCTGCATACCTCTCAACTGTAGAGATTTTTGAAGAATGTCCAGAATTTTCCTCATATTTCTGGCCTGTTACTCATACATTTGTAGTGTTCTGGTAAATTATTGTATATTGAAGTCACTGAATAATACTAACTGCAGACAAACATTTGAGTATTGGACTTTATATCCTTCAGATATTCTATAATAATGCAACTCAATATCATACTAGCAACTTTCTAGGTTAATCAGACAATTTGTACTGTCTGTCTCTATTTTGGGGCCTTTGCCCCCCCATTCTTTCTGGCTTAGTCCAGATTTCTTGCACTAACAGATTGAGAAGTATGACAGTCTGTAGAAACCCCAGCATACTAATACCTCACATGCAAAAGCTGTGCATATGTCCATACTAACATCCCTAATCCACTAAGCCACACATAGTGCCAGACAGAGATGTGTCCATCACAAAATCAACAGCATACATATGTACATTGTCATCCCTGCATTATGTGAGACATAAACTGTGTGATCAGGTTCTATGTCACAGCCCTCAGATTGCCTGCTCTCCTGATATATTATTGCTGTTTTACTGTTACAGCAGTTGTATGGGAACACTGATGTGTTGGGTGTGGGGGAAGAACAGCACATGATCTGCTGGCATAGACAGTAATGCAAATATCATGTGACCCCACTGTTTCACATCTCCCTTCACCGCTGTGGTGAATATTCCAACCATGAGGTCTAGTGAATATTATGGAACACATACCTTTGGACTATCTGTAGTCCCATGTGGATGTTACATCTCTCCAAATAGCCCACTATATTCCCTTTTACACATGCAGCAAGACCATATATATAATACCATATTATAGTACTCCTTACAAGTGGTGTGTAGGTGACTTAACTTGCAAATGCAGCAGTTGAAACAACTGTAGTTCAGGGCTGACTCTAATGCATGCAGTACACAGCCAATACATGGTTAGGTACAGGTTGTGTGGGTTGCCTGGCATAATTTTTAATATATGTATGTGAGTTGGAGTAAGGTGCCAGTCCCTAGGGCCCTAGGTTGTCAGTGCATGTGCTATGTGTTGTCTCTTAGCCAATGCCAGGGCATACTGGGCATACCTGCATCTGCCTACAGGGACATCATCAGGGGGTTCCTCCTCCAAGTCCTCCTGTGAGTGTGGCTGTGATGGCCTAGGCACTGGTGGGGGCCTGTGTATCCCTTCCCTGCCGCAGCTGTTTCTGCAGGATCATACTGTGTAGCATGGCACATACTGTGAATATCTGTGCACATGTGGCTGCAGAGTAAAGCAGGGCTCCACCAGATATATCAAGGCACCAGAAGCGTGACTTCAGAAGCCCAAGCACATATTCTTTGATGTTCCTAGTTTGTGCTTGTGCCTCATTATGACATTCTTCTGTGGGTGTGTGTGCATTTCTGATGGGTGTCATCATCCATGGTTCCAGTGCATAGCCAGCATCCCCCAGCAAATGGCCGTGTGGGATGTCCCCTTAGCAAACATCTGGTACAGCTGTGATGCATGCCAGATATGGGAGTTGTGATAACTTCCAGGGCTACCAGCACACACATTCAAGATAATGCCCTGGGCATTGCACATGACCTGGCAGTTGATGGAGTGGTACTCCTTGCAGATGACGTAGATTCTACCCTCCTAACTGGTTGGTGCCTTGATGTGTACATGAGTGCAATCTATGGCACCCAGTACCTCAGGGTAGTATGCTACATGACATAATTGTTGCATATTGCTGACCCTCACCTCAGGGGTGAGGGGGAAAACAAATGTGCTCAATGGCATGTGGTAGCATGGCATCCAGGAACTGGTGGAGTACCCTGAATGCTGATGCCTCTGAGACCCCATCATGTTCCCAGTTTGTATTTGGAAGATACCTGTGGCTATTATCCTGAGGGCTACACATACCTTTGTTTACACTGGGATGGTTTCCCCTCTGTTGGCTCTGGGTCTGAGTTGAGGGCGGCAGAGCTAAGCGAGTTCTTGCAGTATGTCCCTGCCAACCCTGTAACGATGTACAATCTCCAGCTCCTGTAGCTCCTGGAAGGTTACCCTGGGCCTGTACACTCTTCTCCTTTTCTGCCTAGGCCACTGTCAGAAGCAGCAGTAGCACTAACTTCAGCATTTAGCGCATACAGTTGTAGCAGACCTGCAGAAGTCCCTAGGATTCTTTCAGTTAAAATTCCCAAGTCTGTACTCCAATGGTGCAGAGTATGAGGGTGGGTCATATTGTAGGGTGTATGCACACTTTATAGTGCTCTGCTGTAGTTGCTGACTGAGTGATTGGCTACCTATGATGCATTCAACCTGCCTAGTATATCATTAACATTATTTAATGGCCCTAGTTTAAGTTAAACAGGGGTCAAATCTAATTAATATGTCATTGCCATTTAGATACACTGAACACTGTGGCGCACTGTTCAAACGTGTGCTCCATAGCTAAACAGAGCTTAGCACTTAGTGTACACACACCCCAAACTTCCAGGCTCAGCATGGAAGCGTGCCAATCAAACACGTGGAAATGCACGCCCCATAGGTAAACAAAGCTTAGCACTTAGTGTACACAGCCCCCCACACTTTCACACTCAGCATGGCGACATGCCACTCAGACAGGCGCAGTTAAGCTCAAATCAGCTTAGAAGTTATTGGACACACCCTCCCTTGATATCAGCTACCTCTTTTGTAGACACCAACAAGGTTCTGTGCCTACACAGAGGGGATATGCAGACACTGATACCCATTTGTGCTACTCAGTAACTCCACTTCATTTGCATAAGGTCCATGCTCAGACCCTGGAAACAACATGGTTCAAAGCCCTACCACATTAGCAACAGCATCAATACACCATTGTATAAACTCCATGCAGGGTCCTGTAATAAATTTCTGTCACATAATATTACTTTTGTTTTTCTAATTTTTTTTTTTTCTGAGACATGTTTGTGCACTGCAGTGCACCACACAAACATGCACAGATTATTTAAAAAAATTTATTATTTTAACTTATTTCTCTTATTTTTTCCGACACATGGTATATAGCTTCACTCATATCTGTATGTGCTATGCCATTTCTGTCCATCTACAAACATTTTTACAGTCCCATTTGTCTATCTGCAGTCCTGTACATGGAATTTTTCTGTGTACACTAAGGACACTGACAAGGGTCTGCAGAGCTGCCTATATGCTTGCTGGATCACTCTACCTAACTCATTTGCATGGAATTCACCTGCTTATGAGGTGATTTGCATGCCATGAATATTTCCACATTGACTCATGCTTGCACACTGCCCAGTTGTGTTTACTGAATCTACAACCTGCTTACTTTCGTGTAAGCAGTGTGGCACGATGCCTACATGGACAATGAGACTGTGTAGGCTTTATTAGATTCTCCCCTAAGTGTATCTTACTATTTCTTTGGTTGTTCTGTATTGCATTGTATTGTATTATACTTACAGGAATGACAATCTTTACAATTCTGTTATATTATACTGTACTTGAAAATGACAATCCATGTTCTGCGGTGGTACAGCGGTAGCGTTGTTGCCTCACAGCAAGAGGTTCTCCTGTTCAATTCTCGGCTGGAGTGCTTTCTGTGTGGAGTCTGCATGCCCTCCCCATGGTCGAGTGGCCTACGAAAGACATGTGTGAATGGGCGTGCCTTCGCTGAAAGTTGTGCGTCGGGCTGCCAGCTCGGCACCATAAAAATCTACTGCCAATCATTAGCAGACTGGAGTTCCGCTATGGCAACCACTAACCGGGAAAAGCAGAAAAGACAAACAAACTTGAAAATGACAATCCATGTTAAAGGCTTATATTTGCTATACTCTCCTGTTTTGCTTTCATGTAATATGTTCAGGCTTTTCTCCCCAAGCCTTTGCTGAAAATGAGTATTGATCAGTTGGACATTCCTAGTAAGCAAATGTCAGAAAATAATAAATAAAAAAATAATACAAGTGTTAAAATTCATATTATGGAACATTTCCATTATATTAAAAATGTTAATCCTTTCAGTCATTTGGCCTCTCATATACATGAAATCCTGGATGGCAAAGTTAGTTCAAATTTTAATTTTAGTGTCTGTTCCTTTACCTGAGGAGGTGATAATGGCATCTGCATTAAGTGTACTGAAAGCAAAATTGATTTTGAAATGTAATACTTTACACATGATCTTACTCGAGTGTTATATACCCATTTCTGACATGCTGGTCAACATTACCTACTTTATGGATATTCATGTGGCATTTATTTCTTGCATATTTTCTACTTGCACATTTATTCTTTTTCATTTATTACAGTTTTAATTGTTTTCAGTCAACAATGATGACTTTACTTGACCAATGGACTAATGGACTAGTTGAACTAAATTGTGGTTTAAACTTTTCTTCCCTTTGAAGGCATCTAGACAGGTGCTAAAGAATGAACTGGATTTAATAAAACATTTTTTTCCTTAAACAGATGTTTATTCATGTGTACAGTTATTTATGAAATTATCAATTTTAACAATTGGCTAAAGTATTGGTGTCATTCAAAGGGGATCCAGTGTCTGTCAGCCTGGGATGACATGCTCGACAAGCCACATTGCTTCGCTAGGGACGGTTTCCACCTGTCAACCCTGGGCTTTCGAATACTGGCTAAGGCTCTTGCCACCCCCATAGTGCCTTTTTTAGGCAAGGCTCAAAAGACAAACCCACCTCCATAGACAACACAAAGAAAAAGAAACTAAGGGTAATGCTGCTCAACGCCAGAAGTCTAAACCTCAGGATGCACGCACTCGAGGCTCTCTTCAGTATGGAGAATATCAATATCTGTGCAGTAACAGAAACCTGGTTCAAGGCTCCCGAGAGCACCCCAGCACTACCAGGTTATACCTCATACCATGCTTTTCGACCCCAAAACTCAGACCGAACCACAAAAGGAGGGGGATTATCCATATTCATCAAAGATACCCACACCTCCAGGTTAGTGGCACTGCATGAAGCATCGGAGACCATCCATGTGCAACTAACAGTGGGCAAAACTGCCTTTCAGTTTGTAGCCTGCTACAGACCACCCTCCCAAACTCAGGAACCCCACTCGGCTTTCCTGAGAACATTGGAGAATATGAAGGTCTCTCCAAACACCATTATATTGGGTGACTTCAACTACCCAAACATAGACTGGGACCACTACTCAAGCCCCAACACCCTCGCCCAATGGTTCCTAGAATTTATAAACTCAAATGCTATGGAACAACTGGTCACCACTCCCACAAAAGGGAAAAACATATTGGACCTGATCATCACCAACATGGGGACTCTATGTTTCATACCAGAGGTATACCCCTCATTGGTAAGATCTGACCATAAATTAATCTCACTGGACATCCATATCCCGTCCCCACCCCCAGCCAAGGAAACCACAGTGAAGAACTTCTCAAAAGCAAACTTCACACTTCTCAAAACTGAGGTGGAATCCTTCAAAACCCCGGGCCAGTGGAAAATATGGCCCAAACCGCAGATTCCTTTATAAACGCTTTCTATGGACACCTACAGGAATGCATGGATCGTGCTATCCCAAACAAAACCAAGACTCATTCCTCCAAAGGCAAGAGACCTGTCTGGTGGACCCCAGCCATAAATAAGCTGTACAACAGAAGGAGGAAGCTACTACATGATAGAGCAAAATTCCAAAAAGGGAAGGCATCTCTGATCAGTACTAGCAAGAAACTACAATCCCTCATAAAATCATCTAAGGCCAGCTTCGAAAGAAAAATTGCACAAGATGCTAAAGATAATCACAAGGCCTTCTTTAGTTATGTCAGGAACCTGGGTGGCAACTCCCAGATATGCTCTGAGTTAGTTCAAAATGACAAAAAATACACTGAACCCACAGACATTGCCAACATCCTGGCAGACAGGTTTGGTGCAAACTTCTCCCCCCGTTCTCCCCCAAAAGAGCAAATGTCTATCCCAACAGAGTGTAGCCTCCCTGACATCACAGATGCACAGGTGCGAGCTACCCTCTCCAAAGCAAAAAACACAGCATCAATGGGACTAGACGGTGTCCCAGGCTACGTCTGACACGAACTCCAAGAAGAACTGAACCCTCACATAAAGTCACTGTTCAATCTCAGCCTTACTATAGGGTATGTACCCAAGAAATGGCGTACAGCAACAGTGGTCCCACTCCACAAAGGTGGTGCCACAATGGACCCCAGAAACTATCGCCCTATAAGCCTGACTAGCCTGGTCTGGAAAGCTATGGAGCGTATCATCATGAAACTCATAAACAAAGACATTGGGAACCTCCAAACACTGGATCCTACCCAATTCAGCTTTGTTAAGGGCAGATATTGCCTCTTGAACCTGGTCGACTTCTTTGAAACAGTCACCAAGGCCATAGATGAAGGGAAGGTAGTCCACACAGCCTACCTGGACCTCGCAAAAGCCTTCGACACAATACCCCACTCGGGCATCATAAATAAGCTCACCAGCTTAAATATCAACCCCTATGTCACAAGATGGGTTGCAAACTGGCTCAGGGATAGAACCCACATGGTCAGAATTGCAGGTGCCATGTCAGACTCTAAACCAGTTACAAGTGGTGTCCCACAAGGCTCAGTCCTGGGACCTCTCTTGTTCAGTATATATTTCTCTGAGGTACAGGCTAACATGGGAGGACTATGGCTGACCAAATTCGCAGATGACTGCAAACTGGGTGCCATAATCGACTCACCGACTGACACAAGCATCCTCCAAAAGGGTCTCACAGAGACAGATAACTGGTGCCAGAGCCATGGCCTAAAGCTAAATGCCAAAAAGTGCATAGTCATCCCCTTTGGGAAAAACAAAGTGCCCACAAATTACCACATAGGTGGTAATCCATTAAGTACGGAAGAAGTAATTAGGGATTTAGGGACCCAAGTAGACAGCAATCTCTCCTTTGACAATCACATTGCCAAAGTGGTTAGAAAGACCTTCTATATAGCCCATCTTATCACGAAAGGGTTCACATCTAGATCAAGAGAGGTCATTGTGCCCCTCTACTCATCACTCATCAGGCCCATAATTGAATACAATGCCCCATTTGGGATGTACCTTACCAGACACCTGCAGCAACTGGAAAGACCCCAAAAGTACCTCACCAAGAGGATCAAGGGACTCAAACAGATGCCCTACGCAGTTAGGCTAAAGAAACTCCAGCTCTACTCAGTTGCTTACCGCCTACTCAGAGGAGATTTGTGCATGATGTATAAAGTCATGTCCAACCCAGAATTAATAGACATGCTCCACCTCAGGAAATCCAAATCCCTTAGAGCTACACGCTCTAGGGACTTGAACCTCAGCACAGAAATAAATAGGACATGCTAGAGGGACAGATTCATATCCGAGAGGCTCCGCTCACTCTGGAACAAAATCCCAATCCATGTTAGGCAGAGTCCCTCAATGACCCTCTTCAAGAGAAATCTTGACGAGTGGATGGGAGATCATAGGTTTACCCCTGGGATCTCTTCTGTGTCCCTACTAGACAGAGGCACAGTAAACTAACCTCAAAAGGGCTATATTCTGTAACCTACTATACAGAGGCACAGTCAACTAATCTAAAAGGGTGGCGAAAGCCAAACACACTCTGGCTAGGCTTATAAATACCCTAGGGCAGATAGCCTAGTATCAACCTATGAATATGATCATACATACATATATTACATTACATTACATTATATTTATTTCTATCTGTTTGATAACCATGTGAACTGGCTGCCTTTTCAGCTATTTCCAAGGCCAAAGGCAAATAAGGCATTTGTAACGATATTTAAGAAACGATCAGAAACAGAGTAAGTCAACCTATGGCATGCAAATTACCTTAAATGGAGGCAACTATTAACATGTAGTCTTGCCTATCTAGATACTCTAATGACTGCAACAGTTTGAGAAATGTAATCCGGTTGACAAAACATAAATAAAATAAATAAAAGGTTTCTCCAGTTCTTTTTCAGATGACACTCCACTGAATAATTATGTATATATACGCATATATGAATATTATATATTAAAAAAAAAAATATATATATATATATATATATATATATATATATATATATATATATATATACATATTTTATATATATATGGGTCTCTAATTCTGGTTGTCGAAAACACTTTCTCGACAATCAGAAGACTGAACCCATGGAAAGTGCACTTTCACAAAGCCAGTCTCTGAAGCATTACAGTAGGGATAAGGAAGTATATCCTTTTCCCCACTGTAGTGCAATTGCAGAGTTAGTATATTTAAGTAGGGGGTGAGGGGGGCTTGCCCCCCTGCAAAATACTGTTTAAAGTAATTTTTTATTAGTTTTTTTCCGGTTCAGAGAACCAGCTTTTGTGAAAGTGCACTTTGTCTTGATGTTTCATGTTCGAGATTGTGAAATTTTGATCAAGAAACATAGACCCACACATATATATATATATATATAGACACACACACACACACACACACACACACACACACACACACTTGTATATATACATATATGTGTACATGTGTGTATGTATGTATGTGTATGTGTGTGTGTGTGTGTGTGTGTGTGTGTGTGTGTGTGTGTATATATATATATATATATATATATATATATATATATATATATATATATATATATATATCTGCACTACAGAGTCCTGAAAGCCCAAAATCCTTAAGACCAAAATCCTGTGACCAAAATCTTGAAAGTTCAAATTACTGAAAACTCAAAATACTGAATACACACAGGTTACCAACACTTACTATATTCCAGCACAAGTGTATACAGAAATATATTACCCTTCAATTATATGCAGGGGGGCAAGTTCCCCTGCACCCCCCATGTGGGGGGCTGTGCCCCTCACACCCCCTGCTACTTAAATATATCAACTCTGAGATTGCACTTCACTATACTAAATGCAATCTCGGAGTTGATATATTTAAGTTGTTTCTGTATGTACTTGTGCTGGAATATACTAAGTGCTGGTATCCTGTGTGTTTCCAGTATTTTGAGTTTTCAGTATTTTGAGGTTTCAGTATTTTGAACTTTCGAGATTTTGGCCTCAGGATTTTGGTCTTCAGGATTTTGGACTTTCAGGATTCTGTAGCACTTCCATATATACATATATACAGTGGATATAAAAAGTGTGCACACCCCTGTTAAAATTCCAGGCTTTTGTGATATAAAACAAATAAGACCACAAGCAATTATTTCAAAACTATTCCCACCTTTAATGTGACCTATAACCTGTACAATTCAATTGAAAAACAAACAAATGTGTTAGGGGAAAAATATAAACAACAAAAAACGTACAATAAGCTGGTTGCATAAATGTGCACACCCTTAAACTAATACTTTTGTTGAAGTACCTTTTAATTACAGCATTCAATCTTCTTGGGTACACACCTGCCATCAATTAAAGAGACTCTGATTAACACCAAATAAAGTTCAGCTGTCCTAGTAGGATTTTCCTAACATTTATGCAATTGCTTGCTACAGCAAAAGCCATGGTTCGCACAGAGCTTAGAAATCATCAAATGGGTCTCATTATTGAAAGGTATCAGTCAGGAGAAGGGTACAAAAAAAAAATTCCACAGCATTGGATATACCATGGAACACAGTGAAGACAGTCATCAAAAAGTGGAGAAAATATGGGAGAACAGTGACGTTTGCAAATAACTGGACATCCCTCCAAAATTGATGAAAAGACAAGACAAAAACTGGTCAGGGAGGCTGCCAAGAGACATACAGTAACACTGACGGAGTTGCAGGAATTTCTGGCAAGTACTGATTGTGTACTGCATGTCACAACTATCTCCCATATTCTACATATGTATGGGCTATGGGGTAGGGTTGCAAGATGGAAGCATTTTCTTACACAGAAAAACATCCAGGTCTGGCTAAAATTTGCAAAACAATACATCAAGTCTCCCAAAAGCATGTGGGAAAATATGCTATGGTCTAATGAGACCAAGGCTGAACTTTGTGGCCACAATTCCAAAAGGTACGTTTGACGCAAAAACAACACTTTGCATCACCAAAAGAACACCATCCCCACGGTGAAGCATGGTGGTGACAGTATCTTCAGCTGGAACTAGGGCTTTAGGGAATTATGAACAGTTCCAAATACCAGTCACTTTTGGCCCAAAACCTTCAGGCCTCTGCTAGAAAGATGAAGCTGAAGAGGAATTTCACCTTTCAGCATGACAATGACCCCAAGCATACATCCATATCAAGGAAAGAACAGCTTCACCAGAAGAAAATTAAAGTTTTGGAATGCCCCAGTTAGAGCCCATACCTAAATCCAATAGAAAATCTGTGGGGTGACCTGAAGAGGGCTGTGCACAAAAGATGCCCTTGCAATCTGACAGATTTGCAGCGCTTTTGCAAAAAAGATTGGGCAAATATTGTCAAGTCCAGATGTGCCATGCTGATAGACTCCTACCAAGAAGACTTAATGCTGTAATTAAATCAAAAGGTTCTTCAACAAAGTATTAGTTTAAGGCTGTGCACACGTATGCAACCAGCTTATTGTACGTTTTTTATATTTTTCCCCTAACAGATTTGTTTCCTTTTCAATTGAATTGTATAGGTTATAGGTCACATTAAAGGTGGGAAAAGTTTTGAAATGATTTCTTGTGGTTTCAATTTTTTATATCACAAAAAACTGGCATTTTAACAGGGGTGTGTACACTTTTTATATCCACTGTGTGTGTGTGTGTGTGTATATATATATATATATATATATATATATATATATATATATATGTATATATATATATATATATATATATATATATATATATGGATTCCCTTCAAAAGCTCAAAGTTTTAAAACTTTGAACTGCAAATGGTCAAGACCATAAGATCGAAGTTTTGAAACTGAATGTTTTGAATGTAGATCACTGTATAGCACGTGTCGCTTGTCCCTTACTCCAAGGATGACAAGCAGGCAAGGGAGTTTGTTATAGAAGCTTTATTACATGAAAACACATCAGGATGGATAGCAGCTTCAGTAACTGTAAACAAATTAACAGACAGAGCTTACACACAGACATGCTTACACTACAACATCTAGCTGCAAAATGGCACTCTGTCCCTGCACATGCTCAGTAATCATTACATTGGTACATGCTCACAGGAGGTTTCTTAAAGAGATATGTACACTGATCTACATCCTCCCTCTTAAAGAAAAGAAAGCAGCTAGGCATGCATCAATATACACAATCAGAAAAGAAAACACAATGCTCAGATGATTCATATTGCCATGTCCAAGTCACTGTATATCTGAAACATAGTCTCGACACTCAACCGGATCGTGTGATATAACCATCAGGACTGGACTTAACATCAGGGGCAGGTTTCGGTGAACATTTCATCTTGGGATTCATCACAGGAATGCAAATTGCTTCTGGAAATTCCTCAGGAACTGGAAGACCAGGCAACTCACTCTGAGATAAGAGTCTTTCTCACAGGCTATGTGCTGTGGTATTGACTCAGACTCAGTATTAAATGCTTCCAATTCCACCTGAATTCTGATCCTTGTGATTCCACAATGTATAATCTCGGCTCTGGGCAGATGTTCTTCACGATTCCAATCCGATCATAACCTTTGGACATTTGCATCCTTACCACTTCTCCTTCTCATAATGGATTGAGGAGTTTGTTGGTCTTATAGGCATTTCTTCAGCAGATTGGCTTTCACTGCCCTGTTGTTTTTGACACATGGAACCAAAAATTGACTACTGATTGGCAACGTGGTTCTAGTTTGTCTCGACAGAAATCTCTGAGCAGGTAAATCAAGATGTTTATCACGAGGAATATTTCTGAGATTCGAGAGATTCGGGAAAATATCACTACTGTCTTGTTTCGACTTCTCTAGTAACTGCTTTTCACTTTATACTGCGTGTTCTGCCAAACCATTTGACTGTGGATACTCTGGGCTACTAGTGATATGAGTAAAGTCCCACTCTTCAGCAAATCTTTTGAACTGTTGGCTTGTAAACTGCATGCCACTGTCAGAAATAACTCTGTACGAGTCATACATGGAAATCTGCATATCTGGTACAGCTGAAGAGGCTCTTTCTGTTGATGCAACTTTGTACTATTACATACAGAACAAGATGAAAGGACTCTCTCAAAGTCTTGTGATATAGAAGGCCAATATACTAATCCTCTCGCCCTTCTTTTGCTAGATTTGATTCCTGGGTGACCACGATGTAAGATAGTAATGTACTCTTGTTGCAAAGATGTGGGAACAAGTACTTTAGGACCTTTTGTGATGATACCATTGTCTGACAAAATCTTGTTTCTGTATGGAAAATAAGGTTGCACTTCTGGAGGTAAACTAGACTGCTTTGATGGCCATCCTTCTTTGAGAAAGTGGTTGAGCTTCTGTAAAACTGGATCTGCAGCTGTATGATCTCTCAGCACATCAAAACATGCGGAATTAAAATTTATCACCCGCATTCATTAGGTCATTAGGCCAATCATTGAGTACAATGCCCCATCTGGCATGTACCTCACTAGATACCTGCAACAACTGGAGAGGCCACAAAAGTACCTCAAAAAGAGGATCCTAGGCCTTAAACACTTGTCCTATATGGACAGACTCAAAAAACTCCAACTATTCTCTGTCTCATATTGCCTACTTAGAGGCGATCTCTGCTTGACTTACAAAGCCATGTCTGACCCAGCGCTGTTAGAAATGCTACATCTAAAGAAATCCCAATCCCTCTGCTCCACACACTCCAGAGACTTCATCCTCATTACCACAATCAACAGATCATGCTGGAGGGACAGGTTCATAACCCAGAGACTGCCCATGTTATAGAATAGACTTCCCATACATGTCAAGCAGAGCACCTCAATGGCCCTCTTCAAGAGAAATTTTGATGAGTGGATGAGAAATAGAAAATTCACCCCGGGGATCACTCCAGTGGCTCTACTTGACAGAGGCACTAGGAACTAAGCTCAGGTGGCACGATGCCAGGTTAATCCTATGGGTTAGACTTGTAAAGGCTACAGGGCCATTAGCCTAGTATACACCTATGAACCTATGAACCTATGACGTCAAAATCAAATTGCTCATTGTCATGCTGTTCAGTGGTACTTCTGGGTGATCTGGATAACGTATCAGCAAGGTAATGAAGGTTGCCTTTCTTGTAGACAAGATTGAAATGATACTTCTACAATCTCAATATCAAGTGTTGCAATCTGGCTGGGGCTGAATACATAGGTTTTCTCAAGATAGTGACTAAAGGTTGATGATCTGTTTTGATTTGGATAGGTCTGCCATACACATAATCATGGAACTTGGAACATGCCAACACAACTGCCAAAAACTCTCTCTGTCTAAGCATACTGCATTTCAGCTTGGGTAAGAGTTCTGGATGCATAAGCAACAGGTTGACTCTCTTGTAAAATGACTGCACCAAGACCAAATTTCGAAGCCTCACATGAAAGAGTGACTGGTTTGTGTACATCATAGTATCTGAGAGTAGGTAGACAGGCAATTCTCTGTTTCAGGACATCAAATGCTCTCTAGTGTTGCTCTAACCAAGACCAAGATACATCTTTATGTGTTAGCTCTCTGAGTGGTGCTGATATTTGACTCAAGTTTGGAATTAACTTGCTTAAATAGTTAATCATGCCAAGAAAACGTTGCAGGCTTGAACATTGTCTGGAGCTGGCATCTCGAGAATGGCTGTTTGCTTAGAAGAGTCTGGTCATAAGCCTGAACTGGTGAATAAATGACTAATGTAAGTGACGTCTTGTAGCCTGAATTGGCATTTCTGTGGATTGAGCTTAAGATTCCCTTGACGTGCCCTTTCCAGAACTTTTCTGAGGTTTCTTCAGATTCTAAAGAAGTCTCGCATACTAGGAGACAAAAGCGCTAAATAAAGTATATTTCAGTGGTTCTCAGCCCCTGTGCTGTCTTTGTTGTGATTTTTTACAACGTTTTCTTTATGTGCCAAATGGAGTACTGAAAGTAGTGAGCAACGAGGATTTCTTGTCAAGCTGAATTGGCAAAATGAACTCTTTGCATCTAAGACAGAAAAAATGTGCCATCTGGCATCAAGGCTGTGATTTCTTTGACTGTGTGCATTAGGTGATAAGGTCTTTTTAGTACCTTGTTCAAATCTTGTGGGTCATTTCATATTCTGATGTTGTCTGAGCTTTTCTTATGAGCTACCACCATGGAAGAAACCCACTAAGCCGGTTCTGTAACTGGACAAATTTCACCTTGTTGCACCATTTTATCTAGTTTGGCTTTGACTCTAGTCTGCACAGCTATAGGAAGTTTACAATAACTGGACTGACCTCTGGGTCTAACTTCATGGAGTACACAACTGGAAGCTTGCCTTGTTTGTCTTTGAATAGATCAGCATAGGTAAAAAAATAGACTGGGCAAAATTAGAGTAGTGGTCTTTTAAGCTAACATGGTGAACTTCCTTGTTAAATGAAAGCAGTCACATTTTCAAAGTGCCTCTGAGGCCTAATAATGACTGGACATGCCTCTTGACCACATAAAATAAGTTGTATCTTCTACCTGCAGAGTAACATGATTTAGTTTGAATCTCTTCACCTCCATATGCAACAAGCTTCACACACTTTGCCAAATCAAGCCTTTCACCAAAACTTACTCTAGCAAATGTTTCTGCAGACATAACATTTCACTTTGAGTCAGTATCAACTTTAAGCTATATAGGTTTGCCATTTATCATAACAGTACAAAATAGTTCATTCTTGGTCCATACATCTACTACATCGACTGTCCCATTAAGCATTGAATCACCATTAACGTAAAAAGTAGTCACAACTTTCTAATTGATCAACTCTTTTCTTACAATGTTCACTTTTACTGAAATAATGTGTGGCTTTTGTTTTACAAAACCTTTTGAAATGATTCCATTTATTACATTTGTGGCATTGCTGACCAAAAGCTAAGCACTTCTCTCTTTTAGATTTATGATTACTGTCACAGTTATGACAACTAGCAATGAAATTAAATTGGGCCCATGGTTTGACTTTGATGACTCACTCTTATGCTTCACTGAGGCTGTGCGAACTCTGGAACTTGCTAGAAAGTTCTGAGGAGACCTGCAGCAGTCCCTGGTAAACCCCATAGCTGTCATGTGCTTGGGTCTGTTTCTTTTAATAACATGTTGCATACTATCAACATGAGCTTTGCTGCAGTAACTTCTAAAGTTATTCTCATTTGTAAGCATATTTGTGTTCTTTTCTGTGAGTTCATATATCTGACAAATCTCAATGGCCTTATTCAAAGTTAAATCACTGTCACGAAGCAAATTCTTTCTCACAGCATTATCTTTAATACCACACACAAGTTTGTCCTTTATTAACTCATCCCTTAAATCACCAAATCTGCATGTTTTAGCTTTATTTCTCAAGTCAGTTATATATGCTGCAAAAGTTTCACCTGGCTTTTGATCCCTTCTGTAAAATAAGTCCCTTTCCATTGTAACACTTGTCTGGGGGCTACACATTTCTCTAAATTTATGTTTTAAGCACACAGGGTCTTCCATTGGCTCAGCCTGTATAACAATATGATGGTTTCCCCCTCTCCAAGCAGGTGCATACACAAATAAACATTCCGTTTCTATGGCCTCTGACCCAGCTAAATTAAGTAGAATAAATGCCTTTGTACGGTCGTCTTTATCAGAAAGTGCAGCCTGTATGAAAATGGCGTACTCTTGATCAAACACTCTCCAGTTCTCAGCAATATTATTGTCAAACACTAGTGGTGAAGGTTTTCGAAATCCATCTGCCATGTCAACAAATTATAGTAAAACAACCCAGGCTAATTAAATGAAAGGCCACAGAGCTTGGAGACAGCAATTAACCTCCGTACCAAGACCAGTCTACATTAAAATGCTCAACTTTCAGGATGTCCAAAATATTCTGTCAGCCTTTAAAAAAGTTAAGAAATTCATATGGAACAACTAACTGCTAATAATTACCCAGGACCTTCCTCTTGAAATCCGAGAAATGCATCGTAAACTGGCTCCGTACTGTGCTGAGCTCATACAAAAGAAAATTAAATTTCAGATGAAGTTCCCTTCAACATTGACTTTCACACATAAAGAATCTAAACTTTCTATGTCATCCCCGAATGAAGTTAGAGCGGTGTTCCTTAAATGTTTCGGTTCAGATCCCTCCACCTAAGCTTATGCTGCCATAATAGCAATATATGCTCGCAAATTACATTTTGAGTATTCTCCTACTACTAACAGTTATACACTTACTTTTCGTTATGATATTAAATCCTTGTATTTGTTTTATTGTTTAAGGTTGCCTTATTAACCCTTAGGAACCATGTTCACGTTAGTAGATATAGTGAGTGGGCTTCATTGAATGTGGCACACAGGCAGCACTAACTGTTACACATTTAAGAAGAAAGACTCGCGTATCCGGTGCCAGCGATGCCCGTTGGAAATATACATTCGAAATGGTTCCGTTGAGCGAGCACATTTCGAGGTTTATGGAACTGATTTCATCTTCTTCTTCAGGAAAGTTATCTCTAGATCATCTGTAGGATCTGTCGCTAGTCCGGACAGCATATAGTTTTGCTCGCACATTACTGACTTTATGACATGACGGGCTGTTCGTTGTTTGCTAGTGACCTTTTATGATTTGTGGCGATGGTCTGGTATGTTATATTAAATTCTTGAAGAGGCATTAGCCCTTCCTTGATGGAGTACACCATATTTTTTGGTTCAACTTATTATATATAATTGAGTTACGCTTATTGCAATTTCCTTATAACCAATAATATACCTACACCAGCCTATTCGATAATTTTTCTATATGGTTAAGCTATTCAGTTATTGGATTGACATAAGATATACTGGGTGCTGTTAGGATGTTAAGTAGGGTTATGATGCCTGTGCTTGGACTTGGTACGACTTTGTATAAGTTTTGTAAATATTATATTAACTGTGTTATATTCATTATAGTTAAAATGGTTTCATATTACTCATGTATAGTTTTAACTACATGTCTTTACTTATGCATTCTCTCAATAGCTATAGTGGTGTGGGTAAGCATGGATGTAGATTTGAGGGATTCTGGTGCCATTGCCTTACAATATACCGCCCTAATCTCATGGTATATAAATATATGTGTCAGTTTTTCACTAATTTTTACTTTTTCAATTCTATATAATTATCTGTATAGAATTGTTTTTCTCATTTCTGCTCAACATATCTAATTTTATTATGTTTAATATGACTAATGATTTGACAGTTTCCTCGTGGAATGTTAGAGGACTCAATAATATTGGTAAAAAAAAGTTAATTATGCATCTGATTCTTAAGGCTAACTGTGATGTATGTTTTTGCAAGAGACTCACTTACTGAACACTGACTGGGCTAATGAAAATAAAAGGCGTGGGTTAAGGAGATTATTTTCTCTGGCTTAATAACTCCAAAGGGGTGGCGATTATTGTTAAGAAATCCTTCCAGGCGCAGATCATTTGAAGGGAATGATCAAGATGGCAGATGGTGTTACTTTACTGGTTGTTTCCAGACAATAGATAATCCAATATTATTTCTCAACATTTATGGGCCATGCTCCGAACACACAGATTTTATTATGACTATCTATAATCTTTTACTTAAATTCCCAAGCCATCGACTAATAATTGGAGGGGATTGGAATGTGGTTATTAATCCCCAGTCAGATCGTTTTGGTAGTTATAGATCAGGGAACTCAATGCTTTGCAAGGCCTTGATAGATCTGATTGATGACTTTGAATTAATTGACCCGATTGCCTTTAGTACTAAGGTTTCTGACTATAAGCACAATCACTTTACTTACTTTTCCAGGTGTCACAAATCATGGTCCCGTATTGACTATTTTTTAATTTCAAGTTACTTCAACAACAGAACAATTAAGTTCTCAACAGAACCTCGTTTCCTATCGGACCACTCAAGAATAGTGTTAGAAATAAGTTTAACTCAGAATATAGTTAATATAACTCCTACTTGGTCCTTAAACTCTAACCTTTGCAGGACAAATCTTTAAGCAATGAGATTAATTTGACTCTAAAGGATCTTTTAGAGCTAAACAGGAAAATATATCCTTCGATATCAGATGGGCCGCAGCTAAAGCTGTACTCAGGGGAGTTTTTATCAAGAAAGCGAGTTTCCTTAAGAAAATACGGGTCAGAAGGTTAATCGAGTTACAGCAGGATATTACTAATTTGGATAAGAAGCTAATTGATAGTTACTCTGAGAACACAGAAAAGGAATTAATTGCAAAGCAAAAGGAGCTGTTTGAATTTCACCAATCAAATCTGTCTATTTGGGAATATAGATTTATAGCGAAATATTCAGAATATATACAAATCCCTTCTAAGACTTTAGCTAGATTGATTCTCAACACTCCTAGATCCCCTAGAATTTCTTGCCTTCAGTATAACAATCGGTCTTATAGATCTGATGAAAGCATTATTCAGCTTTTCTATCAGATATATTCTGGAATTTATGCTAATGATAATTTTATGACCACTAAAGAAGAGATGACGAAATTTTTGGATGGGATTACCTTCCCGAAAGTTACTGAATCACAAAGAGATTTACTATCGGCCCAGATTACGATAAAGGAAATCCTAGAAGTTATTGATAATCTGAAATTAGGGAAGGCCCTGGTCAGATGGATTCATTAGGAATTCTATAAGGCATTTAAAGTTACTTTAGCCCCTATTCTACTAGATTTATTTAAATCTTTGGCCAGTTATGGTACTAGGGACCCATACATTAACTATTCTAAAACTATCTTGATTCCCAAAAATACATTAGACACTACTAACCCCAATAATTACAGACCGATATCACTTATGAATGTAGATATCAAAATTTTCTCCTCCATACTGGCCAATAGATTGAAAAGAGTAATGGATGGGTTGATCTCCCTGAGCAAGCTGGCTTTATGAGGAGTAGGCACACATGGGATAACACCATAACGTTAGAATCTATAATAAAAATAACCAAACAAGACCCCAATCCTAGATATGCTTTGATATTGGACGCCTGTAAGGCTTTTGATAGGGTGAACTGGGACTTCCTGTTCCTAGCTCTCGGGAAATTTGGCCTTCCTCCTGAATTTATAAACCTCATTAAGGTTTTATATAACAGCTCAAACACTCGTTTATACATAAACAGGAAATTCTCGAATCCGATAAAAATCACTAATGGAACTAGACAGGGATGCCCCCTGTCTCCTCTATTGTTCAATCTATATTTAGAGGTATTGCTTCTGTTTGTGACACAGAGATCTTACCATGCTATTCCTAGGATTTGCAACTCTAATATTAGATTTACTGCCTTCGCAGATGACCTGAATCTGTACTTTATGCACCACTCAAATGATGCCATGAAATTAATAAATTCCCTAAATACTTTTGCTGCAATTTCAGATTTCAAGATTAATGCTAACAAATCTAGTATTTTCCAAATTAATCCTACAGCACACAAACCTCACCTTTTTCCAGTTTTACCTATGCGTATTTGCCAATCCCTTGACTACTTAGGTGTTTCATATGATCGTTCATATTCTTCTGTTCTGCAAGCTAACTTAAACAGAATATGGACCACTATCTCTCATGATATGAAAAGATGGCAATTACTAAAACTTTCTACACTCTCAAAAATTTCTGTTGTCAAAATGAATATTCTCCCAAAAATTCTTTATCAGTGTAACTCCTCCCTATCCCCAGTTACAATCACCTTCATTAAGAAACTACAGAATGAAATCGCAAAATTTGTATGGCACCCAAAGTCGGTTAGAATGTCCTATTATGGACTTACAGTTCCTAAATCAGGAGGGGGCATGGCGATGCCCAATCTCATCCTATACTACAGAATTATTCATGCTAATAGACTCCTAGCAATTGCCAGTTATACCCCTGACTCCCTGTCATGGACTCCCTTGTGGATTAAAATATGGTATAACCACACTCTTAGCAACAACATTAATCCCAAAGTTTTACCCTTCTTGTGAAAACTTCAATTAGAGGAACTAAATTACACAATATGTTGAGAGGTCTAATTGAGAATTTCCAGGAATTATTTAATTCTATGGGATTAGCTAACGCTCTCTTACTACTTCAGCCTCTTCATCTTAATCCCAATATTAAATTGGGGGGTCGGATGATAAATTTGAATAACTTCCCCCTGATTAGGGACTTTACGATGTGGGATTTCTATAAGTTCAAACATCTCTCACTGACAGAACTTAGAGAAGCTCTTTCTTTGTCTAAAGCTTATACTACTATTTTGAGGCAATTAAAGGAACTCACCTTAATTTCCTCACCAAATCAACATAATTTAGATGCTGAAATTACTGTAGTTATGCAGCTTCTACTAAGTCTAAATTCCAAGAAACATATGATTTCCACTGCATACAAGGCATTTTCCTCATATCTATATAGAAACAAACTTATTTTTGCTGACTTCTGGAGCAAACAAGGTGCTAAAATATCCTCGCAACAAAAGACAGATTCGATAAAACTCACGCTCAAACATTCCCCTTTTAAGAAATTCACGTTTACCCAATTTATGATTACAAACAATTTATATTATACCCCAACTCATTTAAATAAATTTAATGCTTCTATATCCACCGCATGCCCTTGTTGTTCACACCCCCAAGCAGACATTATCCATATTTTATGGTTTTGTAAATATGCCCATAACCTATGGTGCTCTCTTAAGGTTAGATTAAGTAAAATGGGATACCATAAGTCAACATTAACTTGGGAAATGGCCTTACTCCATATTACTAATATCAATATGTCATCTCTTCGACTTAAGATATTGATCAATATCTGCCTTCTGGTTAAGTTCTATATTACCAAACATTGGATGGATCGCTCAAAACTATCTTGGGGATGTTTTAGGAATATGGCAATTACATACATAACTTCTCAAAAAATGATTACCACTAGCCCACGTAAAAGACTGGAAAATCAGAGTCTCTGGGATTCTATTTTCCTACTCCTTGCTGAGATTTGATCAAAGGTTTCTACCAGTACCCGTATGTTTTGGAACCTAAATGAATGATAGATGTGTTAGTAGAGGTCTCCTTATTGTATACATTCTATAGAGGGCTACATGTTGGTATGATTGACCAATTGAAAGCATTGGCACTTTGTATATACTTTGTTTATGATAGTAGTTTGAATAGATAGTTTTTTTGTTTACTGTTTGTTTTGATTTAAATATTATAATGCTCATGAATCTCTGATATTTCATAACTGCTGATATTTGTTATTAGTGATTGTGACATACAAAATTGAAATAAAGAATTTTGGAAAAAAAAAAACTGGGGCCCATGGTTTGAGTTTGATGACTCACTCTTATGCTTCACTGAGGCTGTGCGAACTCTGGAACTTGCTAGAAAGTTCTGAGAAGACCTGCAGCAGTCCCTGGTAAACCCCATAGCTGTCATGTGCTTGGGTCTGTTTCTTTTAATAACATGTTGCATACTATCAACATGAGCTTTGCTGCAGTAACTTCTAAAGTTATTCTCATTTGTAAGCATATTTGTGTTCTTTTCCGTGAATTCATATATCTGACAAATCTCAATGGCCTTATTCAAAGTTAAATCACTGTCACAAAGCAAAATCTTTCTCACAGCATTATCTTTAATACCACACACAAGTCTGTCCTTTATTAACTCATCCCTTAAATCACCAAATCTGCATGTTTTAGCTTTATTTCTCAAGTCAGTTATATATGCTGCAAAGGTTTCACCTGGCTTTTGATCCCTTGTGTAAAATAAGTCCCTTTCCATTGTAACATTTGTCTGGGGGTTACACATTTCTCTAAATTTATGTTTTAAGCACACAGGGTCCTCCATTGGCTCAGCCTGTATAACAATATGATGGTTTCCCCCTCTCCAGAATACACAGCAGGTGCATACACAAATAAACATTCTGTTTCTATGGCCTCTGACCCAGCTAAATTAAGTAGAATAAATGCCTTTGTACGGTCGTCTTTATCAGAAAGTGCAGCCTGTATGAAAATGGCGTACTCTTGCTCAAGCACTCTCCAGTTCTCAGCAATATTATTGTTAAACACTAATGGTGAAAGTTTTCGAAATCCATCTGCCATGTCAACAAATTATAGTAAAACACAATGCAACCCAGGTCTACTTGTAATTATACGAACATGCACATGCAGCCAGTACTTGTAATAAAATTCAAATGCACAATAAACTCTTCAAAATACTGTACTTTATGAAATATGCTCTGAAATAGCTGTATTCTATGAAATAGCTTTACCAAATGGGTAGCTAACTGGCTCACTGATAGAACCCACTCAGTCAAAATAGGGGAAGCCACCTCTAGTAGTAGACCCGTAATGAGCGGTGTACCCCAAGGATCAGTCTTGGGGCCTCTACTGTTTGGGATATAATTTTCTTAGGTGCAAGCCAAAACCAGTGATCTGTAGCTGACCAAGTTTGCAGATGACTGCAAGCTGGGTGCTGTCTTAAATTCCCCTAGTGATGTGAACATCCTCCAAGAGGGCCTTACTTACCCAAACTAATGACTGGTGCCAGAAGCATGGCCTCAAACTAAATGCAAAGAAATGCATCATTATCCCCTTTGAGGAAAATGGCATCCCCACTAATTATCACATTAATAACAATGTACTAAGCATGCAATCAGTCATAAGGGACTTGGGCAGCCAGGTTGATAGCAACCTGACTTTTGACCACCACGTTGCCTCCATTGTATGGAAGACTTTCTACATGGCCCACCTCATACATAAGGGTATTTCATCCAGGAACAAGGAGGTCATAACATTCCTGTACTCCTCCCTTATCAGACCCATTATCAAGTACAATGTCCGATTTGGCATGTACCTTGCCAACCACATGCAGCAGCTGGAAAGACCACAGAGGTTCCTGACCAGGAAAATCCATGGTCTCAAACACCTATCATATACAGATAGGCTAAAAGCCCCGTCCCTTTACTCAGTCTCATACAGACTGCTTAGAGGTGACCTGTGTCTGGCATACAAGGCCATCTCAGACCCAGCCTTGATGGAGTTGCTGCACATCCGTAAGTCAAACTCCACTCATGCAACCCCCACGCAAGGTCTTAATCTGGTCTGTGACATTAATAGAACTTGTTGGGATAGATTTGTGTTCCAAAGCACCCCCCCCCCCCTCCCATCTATGCACAGTACCTCTCTAGCCCTCTTTAAGAGGAACCTGGACAACTGGATGAGAAACAGAAAATACACCCCTGAGATCCCACCTGTGTTCCTGCTGGACAGGGGAAACATGCTGAATTTGAGGGAACATAGGCAAAATTCTTGGCTAGGCTTATAAGGGCCTCCAGGCCAACAGCCTAGCATCATCCTATGAACCTAGTAACTGTAGCACTGCACAAATATGTGAGCACTTTATACATGTCTGATAACTTAGCCTCAGTTAATACGAAAAAGTACATGCTTAGCAAAAAAATGTAGTATGTATGCTCTGTTTCAAATTTTGCAAATAAGAAATAGCTTGAGCAGGTTTTAACATTAGAAATTTGTTTCTGACCTGTTTTTAGCAGATTATACATGTAGCAAAGACGGTCCACTTCTGTATATACCGCCAGTACAAATTAGATGCCTCTCAAAGTCAAAGTAGAGAAACTGGAGTTCTTTCTGGTCATTAGATATGCCGCTTTTGATACCATGTCGCTCGTCCCTTACTCCAAGGATGACAAACAGGTGGGGTAGTTCATTTAAGAAGCTTTATTACATGAAAACACATCAGGATGGATGGCAGCTTCAGTAACTGTAAATGAACTGATTAACAGATACAGCTTACACACAGACATACTTACACTACAACATCTAACTGCAAAATGGAACTCTGTCCCTGCTCATGCTCAGTAATCAATACATTAGTACATGCTTACAGGAGGTTATGTAAAGAGATATGTACACTGATCTACAGTGCAGAACAGGATGTTTAACATTTTCCTCGCTGTAGTGAGATCTCGGAGTTACTATATTTAATTAGCAGGGGGTGTGGGAGGTGCAGGGGTGCTTCATACCAATACTAATAAAATAAAAGATATTGTTAAAAATATTGGTCCCTTTTAGCTCATATTCCTGAGTTACATGACGTCTGTATGAATAATCCTGTATTTAGGTATTGGAGGAGTACTATCATAAAAAAACAGAGTATGCTATAAATAACAACTTAGACATAAGTCACAAAATAATTAGAAAGAAAGGCACTTTTAAATGTAACCGATGTGTATTTTTCAAATTTATCTGCACTGAACCTAATCTTATAGACCCTGTTAGAAAATTTGTTTTTCATGTTCATGTATATGGAAATTGTTGTACTACAAATCTGATATATATGGTGATATACAAAGTGTGATTCCTTCTATGTGGGGAAAACTAATCAAAGATTTAAGGATCGCATTAGTAGCCATATTTCAGAGATAAAAAGAAAGGTTTTAACTAATTCCTTTTATAAACACATATATAATACTAATGATACACATACTTTTAGTTTTTAATACTTGAAAACATTTATATTCCACATAGAGGAGGTGATATAATAAATATTTCTGAGAGACATGAAAACAAGTGGATTTTATATTTTAGAGCATTTTCTCCTCCAGGTCTTAATGAAGTTTTTCCTAAAAACCTGAGTTGAAGTTTTTACATAACTGCATCAAGTAAATGTATCATATGTCTCTTTAAGAATACATCTTTTTAAGTTGTTGATTGGAATTTATTGGTCTTAATTTGAGAGGTCTTTTGATTGTATATAATGCATGAGATTATTCACCTGTGTTCTGTTGCAGTGTTAACTCTGAAATTATACCATGACCCTATGCATGCTGATTGGCGACTTATACTAATGGAAAAGGTCTGGTCACCCGGACTTTTCCATTAGTATAAGTCTTAAAATAAGCAATGGACATCTCCGAAAATAATTGTTTCTTTCTCTTAAATAGATTTAACCACGGCTATACTTGCTACTTGAGATTATTTTTAATAAACAATTATTTTTGGTATTACGTGAGGTTCTTGTGGTTCTGGTACAAAAT
This sequence comes from Protopterus annectens, assembly GCF_019279795.1. Classification (NCBI taxonomy): domain Eukaryota; kingdom Metazoa; phylum Chordata; order Ceratodontiformes; family Protopteridae; genus Protopterus; species Protopterus annectens. Next base: position 1,293,229,872 of record NC_056737.1, read on the forward strand.
AATATTATGATAAGAAGTTGTTATTCCCACTTATTATATACGGTAGCTTTTATAATGTCTATGTCTAACTTTGTGTTACATGCACCCACTAATGTTTGAAGGATTGATCTTTTATACAGTAGTTTCTTGTATCTGACAAGTTTTAATAGTCTACGGTTATTTTAAGATGTATATATAGGCTTGGGCAGCCATGACTTTTGTACAAGTCCCAAAGGATCCTTAACACTGATATGAGCTGCCACACAATCAAGAAGATTTTACTTCAAGTTAATGTCTCATTAGAAGGGAAGCACCTCAGGAGTACAGTACCACCATTATGTTTTATTGTAGTGCCAGCAATAGAAAATGAATTCAAGGATCTTGTGACTGGACAGAACCCACAACCTTGTGAACTTACTAGCAACAAAAAGAAGTGCACTACCTGCCAGGCTACTGACATTATATGAATACAGTGCTAAAACAGTCAACAAGAAATGTGTCAAGTGCTTGAAATTTGTTTTTACCAGTTTGTATTAAGAGCAGCACCCTTCTGGTATTTTTTCAGCACAAAGATTTAATGAACCTTGAATCCAAACCCCAGCAGTATGGGTGGTATTATGATTTAGTAGTAACAGCTCTGCATCACCAGGCTCTTGTGTTCAGTCCTAATTTTTGATTAATGCCTCTGTTACGTTTGCATGCTCTCCCGGAGTCTAGATGCTTTTTTTTCCTCTGGATATTCCTTTTTTCCTCCCCAAAAAGTCTGCTGGTCAAGTGGCTACACTAATATGTTATTTCTCACCTTGTCATTGTGGCCTGGGTCATGGCTGAAAAGTGTCTACAGGCCAGCCCACTTACCAGGTTACAAATAATAACTGAATAAATTCAAGCACAAAAGCAAGTAAGCAAGGACTCTCTGACAGCCAGTTTTAGCAGGGCAACCCTAATAGTTGATTTTGAGTATTTGTTGCGTATGAGCCACATTTTCAATGGTGGGATTAAAGAAGCTAGACTTTCAACATTGAGGAATTTTGTAAGTGGCAATACCCAAAGCTGAAGGTCCACTAACATAGCAATAGTAAATTTCCCGGGGAAGGCTGCATCTGGTATGTCTGCATGGTAGACAATAGCAGGCTATGACTGGTCACCCATCGAGTTGGCAGTTGGTGTGGAGGGTTAATGTTGTGAGCGCTAGTTACTTGTGGTACAGGATTTTATCCCCTCAGCCCTAAGTTGCCTACTATGTGACCTTATCTATGTAACTTAACCAGACAGTGATGGGAAATTTGGCTAGGCTCTTCAATGGTTCCTTGGACTGCAAGCCTAATAACAATCTATGAACCTAAGGTCAGATATTCTTGAGATATTTAAATATGCAGTGGGTGAATATTTGCCTGACACTTAGTACAGAGGGTTAAGACTCTGTGCTCATAATGATCTGCTTCCTGAAGTCAAGTGCCCAGGGTTTAATTATTTCTACCTCTATCTGCCTACTGTATGACTCTGAGCAAACCCTTAACCATGTAGTGATCTGGTTATCAAACAGAAAAGAAAAGGATAAGTTTATCAACTATGGGATGGGTAAAGCAAATCTAATACCAAATGGGATAGGTTAATTCAAGCACCATAAGGGAAATTAATAGCTTAAAAATGGCCTAGAAGGGCAGCTTGCCTAGTACTTACGTATGAACCTATGAAGTTATGAACTATATGCTAAGGTGCATGTCATTAATCATTATCCACCTAATCTGCTTAGTTATAGGAATGCATTAGGATGCCAGGACAAAGTAGAGAAATGTCTCATAAAAAAGGCAGGGACAGACTGTCATGTGTGTAGATCAGAGATGGAAGTTCTGACCATACATTGAGGTGGCAGCTTGGGGGAGAATGAATGTTTGCAGAGTTGAAAAACTATTTACTGATAGCCTAATGGATGGCTGTGGGCAGTAGTGTATCTAGGGTGGGGTGAAGAGAGGCAGCTGCCTAGGGTGCAATGCGTTGGGCAGCATGATCAGGCAATCCCAATTGCTCTTTAATGCGTACCAGCTTTTAAAAGTTGGTATTGGATTTGTGGTCACACCTGACAGCTGAAGCACTCCATGTGTGGTCTAAACTGTAGGAACTGTAGCAAGCAGTTTGCTACAGTTTAAAAGTAAAAAAATCTTTTATTTTTAACTAAAAGCTAAGTGCTGTAATGCTCCTTGTGCGGTATAAACTGTAGGAACTGCTTGCTACATTTGTATTAAGCAGTTTGCTACAGTTTAATAGACAAAAACATTATATATTATACAAAAAAAGGCCAAATCTCAAGTAGAAAAATCATCCCTGATCAGCATTAGTAAGAAATTGAGGGCCGTCATCAAGTCAACTAAAGCTAATTTTGAAAAGAAAGTTGCCAAGGATGCCAAGGATAACCATAAGGCCTTCTATGGCTACATCAAAAACCTAAATGGCAACACTCAGGTCTGTTCTGAGCTAGTACAAAATGGAACAAAATACACTGACCCTTCTGACATTGCCAACATCTTGGCTGACAGGTTCAGTGCAAATCCCCCCCCCCCCTCACCACCTACAGGGCCTATTACCATTCCAGGGGATTGTGTAAGTCCAATTATTACTGATACATTGGTTAACAAGGCTCTACCTAAAGCTAAAAACACTGCCTCCATGGGACCAGATGGTGTCCCAGGCTGTGTCATACGTGAGCTCCAAAAGGAATTAACCCCGCATCTTAATACTCTGTTCAGCCTCAGCCTCTCCACAGGATATGTGCCCAGAGAATGGCGCACGGCAACGGTTCTCCAGCTACACAAGGGTGGGGCCACAACTGACCCTGGGAACTACCGACCAATAAGCCTGACCAATTTGATCTGTAAGGCTATGGAGCGAAATATTATGGAACTCATAAATGGAGAGATTGGGAACCTCCAGTCGCTGGACCCCACACAGTTCGGCTTCGTCAAGGGCAGATCATGCCTCCTGAACCTGGTGGATTTCTTTGAGACAGTTACTCAGGCTATAGATAAGGGAAAGGAGGTACACACGGCTTACCTTGACCTTGCTAAAGCATTTGACACCATTCCCCATTCGGGTATTATTGATAAGCTCACCAGCCTGGGCATAAACCCTTACGTCACAAGATGGATCACAAACTGGCTCTCAGACAGATCCCATAAAGTAAGAGTAGTGGGATCTATGTCCGAATCCAGACCAGTAATGAGTGGTGTGCCTCAGGGCTCTGTCCTGGGGCCCCTCCTGTTTGGCATATACTTCTCAGAAGTACAGGCAAGCACGGAAGGGCTGTGGCTGACTAAGTTTGTGGACGACTGCAAACTGGGTGCTATAATAGAGTCTCCAGCCGACATGGAGATCCTCCAGAAGGGCCTAAATAAGACTGATGCATGGTGTCAAAGCCATGGTCTCAAGCTAAATGCAAAAAAATGCATAGTAATCCCCTTTGAAAAAACAGAGTACCCGCAAACTACAACATAGGAGGTAATCCCCTGAAATCTGAAGAAAAAATAAGGGATCTAGAGACCCAAGTAGATAGCCAGCTTTCCTTTGATAACCATGTTGCCAAAGTGGTTAGAAAATCCTTCTATGTGACCCATCTGATCATGAAAGGGTTCGCATGAAGATCTACGGATGTAATGGTGCCCCTCTACTCTTCCCTCATCAGACCCATTATTGAGTACAATGCACCAATTGGAATGTACCTGGCTAGGCATTTCCAGCAGCTGGAGAGACCACAGAGGTACCTAACCAAGAGAATTACTGGCCACAAACAGTTGCCCTATGCAGCATGATTAAAAAAGCTAAGACTGTTCTCTGTTGCATACCGCTTTCTCAGAGGCGATCTCTGTCTAACATACAGAGCCATGTCCAACCCAGAATTGTTGAACATGCTCCATCTTAGCAAAACCAAATCTACTCGAGCTACACGCTCTAGGGATATAAACCTCAACACAACAATGAATAGAACATGCTGGAGGGATAGATTCCCTTCGCAGAGACTTCCCTTACTATGGAACAGGGTCCCGATCTACATAAGACAGAGCCCCTCACTATCACTCTTCAAGAGGAACCTTGATGAGTGGATGGGTAACAGAAAGTTCACACCGGGGATCACACCAACAGCACTACTAGATAGGGGCCAAGGGTACTAGCTGCTAGTACAAGGGTCTAGGGAACTACTAAAGGGACGGTGAATACCGCACAACATGGCTGGGCTAATATATGCCTTCGGGCAGATAGCTCAGAACCAACCTATGAACCTATTTATTTTTAAACTAAGACATGAATGCTGTAGCTTACCAGTTATGGTATAAACTGTAGCAGCTGCTTGCTACATTTGTAATAAGCAGTTTGGTACAGTTTAAAAAAAGAAATAAATTGTTTCTTTTTTTTTAAACTAAAACTGAGCACTGTAGCACACCATGCAGGCTAGTAGCAACTGTATGCTACATTTGCTGCAAGCAATTTGCTACAGTTTAAAAGAAAAAAGTATTTTTTTTAATTTTTTTTTTTACTAAAATGAAAGAAAGAGGGTCGGGGGCAAGGTGCAAAAACAGAATAGATTGGCTCGGGTAGGAGGCAGCGGGGCATGTTGTCTTGAAGGAATAAATGATTATTATTGTTATTATTATTATTATTATTTTTTTTTGTTCATCATCTGAAGAGCTGGATGGGGGATTGGATACTGTTTTCAGAATGCCAACCACTTGGGAGCCTGATGAAGTTGTTTTGAAGAGGTTCTTATCTTTCTTCACTTGAAGAGGTGGGGGCGGCATGCTCCTTTCTTGTACTAGCACAGAGCACTGGGTGAACCAACAAGCTCTTCAGGCCATGCAGGCTAATTATAAAAAAAACTGTGATGGAACAGATGCTATGGGTAGGCTGAAAAATGGAGGTCAAATGCAGCCATGATGAGAAGATATAATAGAGTAGAGACTAGCTGTTATCTTGTTGCATCAGATGTAGGATGGGCAAGGACACTGATCAAGCAGGCATCATTAAAAAATGACTGTCCATCAGGATGGGATTGGGTTGGCTGGAGGAACTCAAATGGCTGCCACACTTGGTGTGAAATTTCGAGAGACTCCAGTCTCTACCAGGATGGGTATAGGGAATGAGAGCTCAGAATGTTGCCAAGATATATCTTGGAAATTGCAGGGCTCCAGCTGTTGTTGGAATGCAGGTAGTCAGCGACTTATTAGGAGGGTTGAGTGTCTTTACGGTGCCAAGGCGTTGGTGGCTTCCAAATTAGAAGGAGATAACGGTTATTAGGCTAAGCTTAAATATTTTACAAATGCAGTTAGCCTAATCTATGAATCTATGAATCTATGAAAAGCATTTTTATTCCACTGGTACATTTCCACAATAATGATAAAGGGAAGGGTACACCACTGACAACAGTGTCTTCAAGAATCCCAAGTCACTGGCAGTGCATGTTATTAAAGATACTCTGCTTACACTTAGTACAGTTGTAGAGGTAGTGTGCAGAGTTCTGAGAAGGGCCTTCCTTGAATCAGGCGTCACTATTTTTGGTTCTAACTGCTGATGCAATCCCAGAGCAGGCTATATTTTAATGATATATGTTCATAAAGCAGAGAAACATAGTGATAATATTGAATGCACATTACAAAAACTGAAAAACAAGAGGTGATGGGCAACACTCTTGCCTGAAAATGCAAACATATACATTTTTCACAGTATCTTTGTATTATAAGATCAAAACAAACTTTCTGGACACATACAAGACATATCAAAATTAATAAACCCAGCTCCAGTGTTACAGCAAATCATACATCTGAATTGCCTAGAATTTTGCAGCATGTGTAGATTTCTGCCTCGTATTTATAGCCTGTTCCTCATAAAATTTGTGGGTTTCTGGCATATTATTAAGGATTGAAGTCACTAAATAATAACAGACATTTAAGTTTCAGACTTCATATCCTTCAGAAAAAGGATGTTAATGCAAAACATGCTCTTCTGACAACCTTCTAAGCTTATAACAGCAATGTTTAAAATCTGTCTCTGATTTAGGCACTCTGTCCCCCCATTTATTTTTTGACTCTATCCAAAATTCTTGCACTAAAAGGTTTAGAAGTATGCATTATAGCTTTCCAACTGACCTCCAAAAAGCGAGTGCGTATATATACACACACACACACACACACACACACACACACAGACACACACACACACACGCACACACACACACACACACACACACACACACACACACACACACACACACACACACACACACACACACATACATTCAGTGAAAACTGGCACATTTGTCTACTTATCTCCTTAGTCATTGAACAACAGTCTACAGGAAATCTGTGGCAGTGCTCTGCATTAAATCAAGCTAATGTAGGACAGCAGTAAATTTAAGAAATGCTCTGGAGTCTGTGGCTGGCACAGCCCTTCACGTCCTTCTATAGTAAATATCAAGAGATTCAAGACAAAAGACCATTCTCAGCACTGGAGAACCATGCATAACTTAAATCTTGCTGTGGAAGGGAGAGTAGGACTGTGCAAGCTGCCACCTCCTCAAAGCTATAAAACACAATTACTTTGAGAACTACAAAACATGAACAGTCAAGCAAAGACATCCTGCTCAATCATGCCACAGCCCCGTCAGACAGCATTACTCTTGACTAAGACAACTGATGTAATGGCATTTCTCACACAGTATAAGGACACACATTTTGGCCACTTCTAAGAAGTGAGCTGCCTAAACTGGATGACTGTCAAATGGAAAAAATAATATGATAAGCGCATATTCACTTTCAATTTTCTATACTTTTAACACTGTCTACATCTTGTCAGCCTGTTGTCAAAGTTTAACTAGTCAGGAATCTATCCTCTTCGAAACATTGCTCTCTATCCCCAAAACTCACTTAAAAACTAGCAATGAAACACCAAGGCTGGGATTCAGAAACAAACAGTTCAATGAGTATAACAAAACTGTATAATAAACAGCAGTGTGTAAGGCAAGGCTGATTTGGAGACAATGGTAGCATGGTTGCACAAGAACATGAAATAGCATAGCTGCCATGTTATGGAAATGAGTGAACTATAAAAACGAGGCCAATAGTGAATGCAAATAAAGACAAATGACATGGTGGAGTGATTTAGAAATGTATTAAAAATGCAAGATAAACCAAGAGTGCAAGTTTAGCTGCACATCATAAAATCCTGATGAAGAGAGACAAAGGAGCTCTGATACAATGCTAGAGGTAGCAGCAGGATTAACTGCAGTGTACATGTTAGAGTTGCTGCCAAAGGAGATAAATGCACCTGACATTCTATCAGCTCCACAGTGCAGAAATAGTACACTGCCACCAAATAGGTAACAAACACCATACAGAAGTTGGTACACGTGCTGCCCTCAACATACAAGCAAATTTGATGCATGGGATGCAGGAAATGCTACTTGCTGTGGACACAAAGGTATGAGTGGTACTGACAGTCTTTGCTACATTGAACTTCCTGCAAAGAACAGGAGACATTGTGTGTACATTCCCAGCATCTGCCTTACAGATACCATATGAGCTTCTCAATGCCATTTTACAGCACATGGAGGGGTGGGCACTCTAAGAAATTCATACCCTTTTTCCTGGAGGTAAATGGCACAACTGACTACACCAACACTGCCATCAAGGTCCCATTTGGAACACAGAGACTAATTCTATTCTACCAACTACCGGGTGGTCTGAAATCTGTGTGACCCCAGGCAGTACCCACAATTTTCACATCTGACACATTTGCAACTTACATCAGTGGTATGTGTGCGGTAATTTCCCTAAGGAATATCGTAATGGTGGTGCAGGATATGCTCTGCAGATATGGTTCATAACACCCATACAAAATTCACAGACCATGGCAGAGAATGAATACAACTCTGCAATGTTGTAATCTTGCATCATAATCAAACATGCACAGGAGTTTGCATGAAGAAAGCCCAGTTCTACTGTTTATGCACCTCTGGTGACACACTGTGGTATAACCTGCAGCAAGATATTTACTGTGCATAATGTAACACAACAAGCATAGCAGGATATTGCCATTAGAGAAGATAATGTACCAGAGCCAAAAATAAAGGGGGGACCTTGTCAGGAGTTTGTGGAGGAGCTACCTGCTGGTGATGAATATGTGAGGTGCAGGGGGTGCAATACATCATGATTCTGGATAAGAGGCAGACTAGTTATCAACTTTTGGCCAGATTATACAAACAACAACAGTGATGCATGCAGTACTACAACCAGCCTATGCTATATACTGCAGGGACTGGACATGCTGTGCAACAGACACAAGCTATCCTGGTAACACTGAAGGCAGAGCACAACTGTCATCATATGCACAGGTGGGGAGAGCCAAAGTGAGGGGTTTCCATGGACACTGTATTAGGGGTGCTATAATGATGTGGATGTGTGTGCCCGTGTCATGGCCTGGTGAGTATGGCAAGCTTATAAGACTATGCGGGGAAGAGGTACTATCTACAGTGTGGGTAGGTGTCCAGAGGTTCACAGGCAGGGGTACACTGAGTTGTGCTAACTTCATGGCGGAGACCAGGAAATGTACTATTAATATTTTGGGGGCGAGAAGCTGGGAGGGAATTCCCCTTGCAGAAGTGAGTGGATGGCTTTCAATGTCATCTCATTGTATGACCTCCCCCAGTGTTTCACCAATTATGTATGGTTAAGGACAGGGAAGGCAAGTACAAAACTTAGATGAATGACTGACAAACAGCTAGGGGCAAAGAGTTCCCCAGAAAAAAAGAAGAGATGCGTCTGATTACAACTCCTCAGGGAAATGTTACAGAACACGTTATGCACTTACCAGCAAGTTCATATTCAAAAGAATATGCGTGTGTGCACGTGCACACATATGTATATCTATCCATCTATCCATATCTACAGTTATAGATATATGATATACAGCTATATGTATGTGAAGTATAATGTTTGTTAATGTTAATTTAATATAATTTGATTACATTTGTATAAATGTAAATTTGCCTGTGTCACAAGTGATGATTCAACAAAGGTGTTTAAAAAAAAGATACAAGTGTGTTTGTGTGCCTGTATATATACACCAGAGCCACAAGTTCGTTAAAAACACATGCTTAATATCAAAAGAAAAAGAGCACAATGAAAAAACAGCCCAGTCAGCTTCCTGGTATCCAGAAAATGTGAAAAGCAATGCTTTTTTAATATTCTGAAGTCTATGTTATCAGTCCAAAAACAATATCTGCACCTTCAAGCAGTTCCTCATGTACTCATAGCTACAGACTATGACAGGCCTTCCCTTCAGCAACCATGAAAAACCTATGATCAAAATCAGTCCCGGGCCACATCCACAATAAGGTCTGAAAGGGATGCTAATCTCCATGAGTACTGGACCTTCCAGTAAGCCTCTGCTAAACCTCTGATTGAGGATCTTACTTCCTGATTTATCCCTTGCAGGTAGCAAAACATTATACTAGCACCAACTAGTAATTACAAAGTAATATAATTAATTGCCTGACTGAACAACTGAGATAACTTTAAGCTACATTTCCACACTTTTAGAGGCATATAACCTACTGGCAATATTTGTATGTAACATGATGTATATATGTGCTAGAGTTTTGGGTTTATGTTTTATGTGTGTGTGTCCATTTATATATATATATATATATATATATATATATATATATATATATATATATGTGTGTATATATATATATATATATATATATATATATATATATATATATATATGTATAGGTTTACTATCAAAACTTCGAAAATAAAAAAAAAGTGTACCTAACGTCGAATTGTAACATTGGAAATGAACATTTCCGTATGCACCTAATGTCGAAAACAGCTGTTAATTGTTGAAAATGTTGCTCACAACATTTTTGACAATTAACAGCACTCCCACCCTTCCCTTAACTCCCTACCTAACTAGCCTACACTCACATCTATGCAGGGGGCAAGCCCCCCTGTGCCCCCCACAACCCCCCCAACTTAATATTCCAACTCCGAGATTGCACTACAGTGAGGAAAGGGATGTATTTCCCTAACCGCACTGTACCACGATCCCCTTACATGAGTGAACGTTATAATTGCGAATGCACAGTCCATTCGCAATGATAACGTTCGCTCACATCACCTGCCGAACTATGAAGTATTCGAACATATGTTGTTCTAATACTTCATAGCCGTGCAATTGCACGTCGGCATTGTGATAGTAAACTATATATATATATATATATATATATATATATATATATATATATATATATATATAAATAACATGAACATAAACTGGGATTCTGTTCCAGAGTATGGGAAGCCTCTGAGTTATGAATCAGTCCCTCCAGCATGTCCTATTCATATTTGTGCTGAGGTTTAAATCTTTAGCTCTCGTGGTTCTGATGGATTTGGATTTTTTGAGGTGGAGCATGTCCATCAATTCCTGATTGGACATGGCCTTGTACGTCAGGCACAGATCACCTCTGAGTAGGCGGTATGCTACTGAATAGAGCTGGAGTTTCTTTAGTCTGGCAGCATATGACATATGTTGGAGACCCTTGATCTTCTTGGTGAGGTACTTTTGGGGTCTCTCTAGCTGTTGCAAGTGCCGGGTGAGGTACATACCAAATGGGGCATTGTACTCAATCATGGGCCTGATAAGGGAGGAGTATAGGGATACAATGACCTCCTTTGATCTGGATGAGAATCCCTTCATGATAAGGTGGGCAAGGTAGAAAGTCTTTCTAACCACTTTGGCTACGTGGGTGTCAAATGAGAGGTCACTATCGACTTGGGTCCCCAGGTCTCTGATTACTTTTTCCGTACTCAGTGGGTTGCTGTCTATGTGACAATTTGTGGGTACTTTGTTTTTCCCAAAGGGGATGACTATACATTTTTTGGCATTTAGTTTAAGGCCATGACTCCGGCACCAGTTGTCAGTCTCAGTGAGGCCTTTCTGTAGGATGTATGTGTCAGCTGGTGTATCGACTATATCACCTAGTTTGCAGTCATCTGCGAACTTTGTCAGCCACAACCCTCCCATGTTTGCTTTCACATCTGAGAAATAAATGCCGAACAAGAGGGGTCCCAGGACAGAGCCCTGTGGGACACCACTTGTGACTGGCTTTGAGTCTGACATGGCTCCAGTGATTTTGACTTTATGGGTTCTATCCTTTAGCCAGTTTGCAACCCATCTTGTGACATATGGATTTACATTTAAGCTGTTGAGCTTGTCTACGATGCCAGAGTGGGGTATTCTGTCGAAAGCTTTAGCCAAGTCCAGGTAGGCTGTATGGACTGCTTTGCCCTCATCAATGGCTCTAGTGACTGTTTCAAAAAAGTCAGCCAGGTTCAAAAGGCAGGATCTGCCCTTTACAAAGCCGAACTGGGTGGGATCAAGTGTCCGTAAGTCCCCAATGTCTCTGTTTATAAGTTCCATAATGATTCTTTCCATAGCTTTGCAGACCAGGCTGGTTAAGCTTATGGGGCGGTAGTTACCAGGGTCTGTAGAGGTGCCTCCTTTGTGGAGTGGGACTACTGTTGCTGTACGCCAGTGTTCAGGTACATATCCTGTAGTAAGGCTAAGGTTAAATAGCATTTTTATGTGCAGATTTAGCTCCTCTTGGAGTTCACATAGCACGCAACCCGGTATACCGTCAGGTCCCATTGATGCTGTGTTTTTAGCTTTGCTGAGGGCGGTTCTCACCTGGACATCTGAGATGACAGGGAGGTTACATTCAGCTGGGATAAGTATTTCTTCTTTTGGGGGTGAGGGAGGGGAGAAATTTGCACTGAACCTGTCTGCCAGAATGTTGGCAATATCTGTGGGTTCAGTGTATTTTTTGTCATTGTGAACTAACTCTGAACATATCTGAGGGTGGGATCAAGTGTCCGTAAGTCCCCAATGTCTCTGTTTATAAGTTCCATAATGATTCTTTCCATAGCTTTGCAGACCAGGCTGGTTAAGCTTATGGGGCGGTAGTTACCAGGGTCTGTAGAGGTGCCTCCTTTGTGGAATGGGACTACTGTTGCTGTACGCCAGTGTTCAGGTACATATCCTGTAGTAAGGCTAAGGTTAAATAGCATTTTTATGTGCAGATTTAGCTCCTCTTGGAGTTCACGTAGCACGCAACCCGGTATACCGTCAGGTCCCATTGATGCTGTGTTTTTAGCTTTGCTGAGGGCGGTTCTCACCTGGGCATCTGAGATGACAGGGAGGTTACATTCAGCTGGGATAAGTATTTCTTCTTTTGGGGGTGAGGGAGGGGAGAAATTTGCACTGAACCTGTCTGCCAGAATGTTGGCAATATCTGTGGGTTCAGTGTATTTTTTTGTCATTGTGAACTAACTCTGAACATATCTGAGGGTTTCCGCCCAGGTTTCTAACATAACAGAAGAAGGCCTTGTGGTTATCTTTAGTGTCCATAGTGATTTTTCTCTCAAAGTTGGCCTTGGATGTTTTTATGAGAGAACGTAGCTTTCTACTAGTGCTGGTCAGAGATGCCTTCTCTTTATGGGATTTTGCTCTGTCGTGCAGTAGCTTCATTCTTTTGTTATACAATTTGTTTATGGCTGGGGTCCACCAGACAGGACGCCTGCCCTTGGTAGAGAGGATCTTGGTTTTATTTGGGATTGCATGATCCATGCATTCTTGGAGATGTCCGTAGAAAGCATCTGTGAAGGATTCTGCATTGTGGGATGAGGTTTCCACTGGCCCAGTGGGCTTAAAGTATACCATCTCAGTTTTAAGAAGTGTAAAGTCGGCTTTTGAGAAGTTTTTCACTGTAGTCTTTTGTGTTGGGGGTGGAGGTGGGATATGTATATCTAGGGTGATTAGTTTGTGGTCAGATCTCACTAGTGAGGGGTATACTTCCTGTGTGGAGCACTTTTTCCCCATGTTTGTGATGATCAGGTCTAGTATATTATCTCCCCTTGTGGGGGAGGTGACTAGCTGTTCCATTGCATTTGAATTTATGAATTCCAGGAACCTTTGGGCTAGGATGTTTGGGCTAGAATAATGCACCCAGTCTATGTTAGGGTAGTTGAAGTCTCCCAATATGATGGTGTTTGGTGAGACATTCATATCCTCCAATGTCTTCAGGAAGGCTGAATGGGGTTCCTGAGATTGGGAGGGTAGTCTGTAACATGCTACCAGTTGTATAGCAGTTTTGCCTACGGTTAGTTGCACCTGGATGGTCTCTGATGCTTCATGTGTTGCCACTAACCTGGAGGTGTGGGTGTCCTTGATGAATATGGACACTCCCCCTCCCTTTTTGGTTTGGCCTGAGTTTTGGGGCCGAAAAGCAAGATACGAGGTATAGCCTGGTAGCACTGGGGTGCTCTCATGAGCCTTGAACCAGGTTTCAGTTACTGCACAGACATCGATGTTCTCCATACTGAGGAGTGCTTTGAGAGACTGCACCTTGAGATTTAGACTTCTGGCGTTGAGCAGCATTACCCTTAATTTTTTTCCATTTTTGTTTTCTAAGGAGGTGGGTTTGTCTTTTGAGCCTTGCCTAAAAAAGGCACTATGGGGGTGGCAAGAGCCTTAGCCAATATCCGGAAGCCCAGTGGTGACAGATGCAAGCTGTCCCTTGTGAAGCAGCGTGGCTTGTCCAGCATGTCATCCCAAGCAGACAGACATTGGATCCCCATAGAATAACACCAGTATTTGAGCCAATTATTAAAGCTGATCATCTTATCTTTGTATTGTGGCATCATTCTTGGTGAGGGCAAGATGCTGCTCAGGGTCAGGGTCATACCAGCCTGGGCTACATAATCAGAGAGCTCCTCTATGTCTCTTTTCATGTAGTCCAGGGAGGTACGTCTCAGGTCATTCACGCCGGCATGGACAATGATGGAGTCATATTTGTACTTGCTTTGGAGTGACCTGAGTGCATGTGTTATGTGGCGGATCCTAGCTCCCGATAGGCAGCTCACCGTTACCCTCTCCTTGTTCAGCCTGGTAAGTGGATCGTCAGTGTGTCTGACTATAGAGTCACCTATTACTAGTGTATCAGGCATGGTATTTGGCCTTAAGGGCTGTGATTGTTTGACATACTGATTTATTGAAGTATGTGTTGCATGTGTTATGTTTTGAGGTGGTGGATTTTTGGGTGTCTGCTTTGGGAGCCTCTGTTGTTTTGGTAAGTTTTTTGTTAGAGCCTCCGAGTATGTCTTTGTGTTATTATGTGTTTGGTTTGCAGTTGTGGTAGGTCTATGTGGGGCTGGGTTTGGTGTGTGTGTGGTTACCTTCTCCTCCTGTCTGGTCTTGCCAGTCCTGAGATGAGAGAGTTCAGCCTCCAGTTTGGCTATATAATTGCATCTCTCACATGTATTTGTGTTTGTTGGGAGGAGGAAAGGGTTGTCTGTGTACATGAGACAATTGTAGCATTGTCTCAAGATTCCCAGATTAACCAGCTGAACCGGAGAGGATGCTAGTAATCTACCACTCGACGTGCTAGAATATTATAAGGGAGTGCTTTGCCTTTAAGGGAAGTGAGTACTCACAGGGGTGGTAGGTGGATGTAGTGCTTACTTTAGTTAGCGAGTGCTTACTTAGAAGAGAGGTTTTGAGAACAAGTGCTAGGCTTATAATAAAGCGATGTTCTTCCAGAAGATTTCTATACTTGCAACTATATTTATGCTTTCTCTACATTTCTTGCCTTCTCATCTGGTCCTTCTTATGTTCTTTCTTTTGTTTTTTGGCACATCCAGTTGCTGCCTGATTTGTATCCACTTCTGGCTTGATTTCCATTCCTGCTTGATGCCACTATGCTTTTGCTAAATTAAGCAGAGAAGTCATCTTACAGTTATTCTCCAAATATCATGAACAGATAAACCAAATTGTAGAATTGGACACAGGAAAAGAAAAACGCTCTCTTAATTTAAAACACAATTTATTAGATAACTATACAAACAAAAAAAACGCAAAACAGATGAACCAGAATGGCTTCAGTGGTGAAAAAACAATCCACTAGGTGTATAATATGTAACAAAGCAATTTATTAACAACACACAGAGGAAAAAATAAAATAAATAAATAAATGAATAATATTAATCTAAATGAGTCAAATCCAAGCGCTTTCGTCTCCTGTGTAGGAGACTTTTTCAAGAACAGAGCATGCCCAACAACTGAAACACTTTTACACCATCATTAATTAAGTTTCAAAACAAAAGCACCAATCATTTTCTGTTTTCACTAATTGAATCCTTTGGTGTAGGGTGTGATAGTTAAAGGTATAACACAATGAAATGTGCAATAAAATATGCAGTTTTACCATGAGTCAAACCAACACAAATAATAAAAAAAGTGTGTGTGTGTATACCATTTGTGCATTACAATCAGTTGTCATGAAATTAGAAAGTAAAAATATATATTAAAAAGTATATAACTAATATACTTGTGTTAGGTTTTACAAGTGCATATACATACGTACATGCTTGTGTAACCTAGTCACGAAAATTTATGAATATATAAATGAATAATGTCTGTATAGTAAAAGCTAAAATATGTATGCAGATATATAACTTGTATACACAATAAAATTCATTTTAGAGGGTCAGAATGAACATAATTAATAAAATTA
>NC_056737.1:1293255774-1293345774 GCF_019279795.1 Protopterus annectens
TGTGTGTGTGTGTGTGTGTGTGTGTGTGTGTGTGTGGGATATAGTTAGAGTAAGGATCGATCACTTAAGAGGTTAGATTTAGTATATTGTATGTGTATGTGTGCCCGAGCTGTATTGTGTAGTAGTAGTATTATGGAAAGGGTTTGTTAAGGTAATATGCATGGTTAGGATTATGGGCAGAGTTAGGATTAGGATGCATTACTAAGGTGGAGTGGGGGACTTCCCTGGTCCACCTCAGTAATGCATGCTAACCCTAATCCTGCACCTGCCCCTAACCAGAACCATGAACTTTATCTTAAAAAAAAAAACTTTCTGAAACACTACCACTGCTCAGTCAAATTTGAGGTGAAATTTGATAGGGTTATGGTTAGTGCATCAGTAAAAGGAAATTAATTTCCTTTTTTGATATAGTGGGTGTCGGTTATTAATGTTGACAGTATTATGGTGGATCATACCTCTCAATTATCCAGATTTGCACAGAACGTCCAGATTTTTGACTCATATTTTTGGTCTATTTCTCATAAAATTTGTGGTTTTCTGGTAAATCACTGGGATTGTCTGAGGACTGAAGTCACTAAATAATGACATGCATTTGAGTTTCAGACTTCAAATTCTTCAGAAAATGCATGTTAAAACAAACTCTGCTACTCTAGCAACTTTCTAAGGTTATAAGAATAATATTTAAAATATGTCCCTATTTTTGGGCCTTTGTCCCCCCATGTTGTCGGGCTTTGAAACTTTTATCCAGATTTATTGTACTAAGAGTTTGAGAGGTATGTGACTGGGCAACATGTTGTGGTCGATGATATGTGTTTCAATCGTTTAACATGTTTATATGGATATCATTTGTATTATTGAAATTACATTAGTCCAAAACTGATTTTGCCGAGACCAGTTCTCAGAAACTCCACTAGTCCAAAATGGTACTTTGCCGATCATTTCTGCAAAATGTTTGCTGTCATGCTTTCTAGTGCACTATACCAGTTATGCAGGTAGGTGTACAGCTATTTAAGTTGTAGAAAGCAAAAACTGTACAGTACTCCCATATTTTAAATGGAGATGGCACTACAGTGTGGATGGACAAATATACCCTTCTTGTCGCTGTAGTGCGATCTCAGAGTTGGTATATATAATTTGCAGGGTGTGAGGGATTTTAGAGAAACATTAGAGAATGTGTTTTACTGTGTGTTGCAGTTTTTGTGACTGTCTTGTCAGTGTTTTGGCAAAGTGCCGTTTTGGAGAACTGGTCTCAGCAAAGTCAGTTTTGGACTAATGTAATTTAGGTAATACAAATGGGATCCATATATATATATATATATATATATATATATATATATATATATATATACACATACTACAAAACATAACTTTTAAGTTTTCTTTACAATTGTGTTTGGCTTACCTAATATTTTAAATCACAATTTTTAACCTAAAACAAGTAGCAAAGACGATCTAAAATAGAGAAAGATAAGAGGATGAGGATAAGAGTAACATCAACAATAGGCTGTTTAAAGAATGGAGGATCAATGAGACCTAAGAACTGTCTTCTTTTCATCAAAGAGTGGGGTATGTTTTGTAGTATTTTATTGGAAAAAGAAGGTATGTGGTAACCAATCAGTGATGAAGGGGAGTGTTTTGAACACCAATAATTAAAGGTCCAAAGAGGTTTTGAGAAGAAATCTTATTGGACGCAAAGAGATAATTTTTGCCTTCTTTATTGGTTGAAAGTTGTAGTTTTTAGTGAATCATGAAGAATCACTTGTTTGTGGTAGCCAATTGCATTTTACAGAATGGTATTTAAATGTTTATATGGAGAATTGGTTTTATCTGAAAAAGTTCATATTTTATGGACGAAAGTACTTGTCGTTATTATATTTTTATGTGATGTAATATTAAAGGTGTGGTTTTACCTTTCCATCCTTGGTGCCATGTTTTTTCCATTTTTGTTCATTTGTGAAGATTATAACATATCTAATTCCCCAGATATGGGATGGGGTAGTATCTAGTGGGTCTTTGGGTGATGGAGCCCTGAGTCATTTTACAGACTGCATCTGTCCATAAGGGACATGGGCAGTACCCCAGGTGTGAATTTATGGTTCCTCATCCATTTATCCAAATTGTTTTTGAAGACAGTGAGGGATGGGCTTTGTTTTATGAAGATGGGAAGTTTATTCCACAGATGAGGTAGCCTTTGAGATATGAACCTGTCTCTCTGTTAAAAGTCACAAATAAGGTTTAGGCCCATGGAATGCGTAATCCTCATATAATATTTCTCGCAATTATGTAACATTTTCATCAGGGCTGGATCAGAGAATGCCTTGTAGGTCAGGCATAGGTCCCCTCTCAATAAATGCTAAGAGATTTTGTAAAGGGACAGGGCTTTTAGTCAGTCTGCATAAGACATGAGTCTTACACTTTTTAATTTTTTTAGTGAGAAGCCTCTGGGGCCACTCCAACTGGTGCAAGTGCCTGGTTAGGGACACGCAGAAGGGAGCATTGTACTCTGTTATGGGCTTGATGAGAGCAGAGTACAGTGGCACTATGACTTCCTTTGACCTCGATGCCATGCCTTTACTTATAAGTTGAGGCACATAGAAGGATGTCCCCACTACCAGTGCAGTGTTTCTCATCAGATGTTTCTATGTACATTGCTAACTATTCATATTCTTAATAGAGTGTTACATACTTGCTCATGATATGTTTCTATCTACTCAGTTATTAATAGTTTCAATGTAATGCACGCATTAGGGTAGAAGAGTTTATAGTAGGTTCATAGCTAGGTACTAGGCTATCGGCCCAAGGACCTAAGTAAGCCTAGCCAACAAGGTTCTCTGGCTTATGTCACCCAGGAAAGTTAATTTCCTGTGCCCCTGTTGAGCAGAGCCACAGAAGTGATCCCTAGGGTGTATTTCCTATTTCCCATCCACTCATCAAGATTTTTTTTGAAGAGTGCTAATGAGGAACTTTGCTTGACATAGATGAGTAGCTTGTTCCAGAGTATAGGAAGTCTCTGGGACAGGAATCTATCCCTCCAGCATGTCCTGTTTATTGTGGTGACAAGGTTTATGTCCCTAGATCATGTAGCTCTGAGGGAGTGGGATTTCTTTAGGTGTAGCATGTCCAACAGCTCTGGGTTTAACAAAGCTTTATATCTTAGGCAGAGATATCCTCGGAGTAGGCGATATGCTACAGAGTAAAGATGGAGTTTTTTGAGATTGTCAGTGTAGGGCATCTGTTTGAGGCTGGTAATCCTCTTTGTGAGATACTTCTGTGGCCTTTCCAGCTGCTGCAGATGTCTTGTGAGGTACATTCCAAAAGGGGTGTTGTACTCTATAATGGGTATAATGAGTGCTGAGTAGAGGGGAACAATGACCTCTTTTTCCTGGATGAGAACTATTTTGTGATGAGGTGTGCCATATAGAAGGATTTCCTGACTACTGTGGCGATGTGATTATCAAAGGAGAGACTACTGTCCACCTGGGTCCCAAGGTCTCTTATACATTTGGCATTAAGGAGACTGCTGTTTATGTGGTAGTTCATGGGTACAGAGTTTTTACCAAAGGGGATGACTATGCACTTTTTGGCACTGAGCTTGAGGCCATGCCTCTGACACCAGGCATCTGTCTCATTGAGGCCCTTCTGTAGGATGTCCACATAATTTGGGGACTCAATTACGGCTCCTAGTTTGCAGTCATCTGTGAAGTTCGTTAGCCAGAGGCCTTCTGTGTTAGCCTGTACTTCAGAGAAGTATATACCAAACAGGAGAGGTCCCAGGACTGAACCCTGTGGTACTCCACTTGTCACTGGTTTGAAGTCAGATTTGGAGTCTGCAACTTTTACAGTGTGGGTTCTGTCAGTGAGCCAGTTGGCAACCTATCTTGTGATGTAGGGATTTATACCTAGTTTAGTGAGTTTAGCTATAATTCCAGAATGGGGGATGGTATCGAAAGCCTTGGCAAGGTCAAGATAGGCTGTGTGAACCACCTTACCCTTGTCTACGGCTTTGGTGACTGCCTCAAAGAAGTCGATCAGGTTCAGAAGGCATGATCTGCCTTTCACAAACCTGAACTGGGTGGGGTCCAGAGTTTGGAGGTTACCAATGTCTTTGTTTATGAGTTCTATGATGATACATTCCATGGCCTTGCAGACCAGGCTCATCAGGCTAATAGGGCGATAGTTCCGAGGATCAGTGGTGACTCCCCCTTTGTGGAGTGGGATAACTGTTGCTGTGCACCATTCAGTGGGCACAAAGCCTGACATGAGACTAAGAATGAACCTGGTGCTTAGGTGGGGAACCAGTTCATTCTGAAGTTCATGTAAAATGCAGCCTGGGATGTTGTCCGGTCCCATGGATGCTGTGTTTTTGGTTTTAGAGAGTGCATCTTTTACCTGCATAGATGTGATTACAGGGACTCTGCATTCTTCCTGTATAGATATGGGCCCTTTAGGGGGTGAGAGGGGGTAAAGTTAGCACTGAACCTATCTGCCAGGATGTTGGCAATATCAGTTGGTTCTGTAATTTCACGCCTTGTGCTGTAACTCAGAACAGATCTGGGTGTTGCCATTGAGAGTCTTGACATAGGTATAGAATGTTTTGTGGTTGCCCTTAGAATCAGTGACAATTTTGTTTTTGTAGCTAGCTTTGGAGGATCTTATAAGGAATCTCAGCTTCTTACTAATGCTGACTAGGGAGCTCCTCCACTCATGGGATTTTACTCTCTTTTGCAACAGTTTCTTCCTTCTGTTGTAGAGTTTGTTTATGGCAGGAGACCACCAGATTGGCTTCCTTTTTTTGGAGGATAGCATCTTGGTCCTGTTAGGAATAGCATGATCCATGCACTTGTGTAAATGCTTATAGAGTGCATTTGTGAAGGATTCAGCAGTTGTAACTGTATTGTCCATCTGCATGGATGTCATGAAGTTCACCACTTCTGTGTTAAGAAGCATGAAGTTGGCTTTGGAGGAAATATTTTACTGTGGTTTCCTTAATGGTGGGTGGGGGTGGGAGGTGGATATCTAGGGTAATTTGTTTATGGTAGGATCTGACCAACGAAGAGTTGACTTCAGGTGTGGAACACTGGTCACTCATGTTGGTAAGGACTAAATCTAGGATATTGTTGCCACTGGTGGGGGGTGTGGATAAGATGATCCAGGGCATTGGAATTTATGAATTCCAGAAAGCGTTGAGCAAAGGAGTTGGTGCATGAGTAGTTTTCCCAGTTAATGGTGGGGTAGTGGAAATCGCCCATTATTAGGGTGTTTGGTTGAACCCTAATATTTTCCAGTATATCAAGAAAAGAGGAGTGGGAATCCTGGGGCATGGAGGGGATCAGTAGCAAGCTACAATTTGGATTGCAGTTTTGCCCAGAGTTAGTTGCACTTGGATAACCTCGGATGCATTATGCTGCGCAATTAGCCTGGAGGTGTGGATATCCTTAATGAATATGGACACACCTCTGCATTTGGTGTTCTGGTCCAGGTTAGATGGCCAAAAAGTGTGGTATGAGTAATAGCCTGGTAATGCAGGGGTGCTCTCTAGAGCCTTGAACCAGGTCTCAGTCACTGCATGGATATCAATGTTCTCCATTTTAAGCAGTGCCTCGAGTGAGTGCATTTTGAGATTTAGACTTCTAGCATTGAGTAGCATTACCCTCAGTTTTTGCTTGCCTGTTCCTGTTATGGTGGTGAATTTGTCATTTGAACCTTGCCTAAAAAAGGTACTATATGGGCGGCAAGACCCTTAGCCAGTATCTGGAATCCAAGGGGCGACAGGTGCAGGCCATCTCTGGCAAAACATCATCGTCTGTCGACCATGCCATCTCAGGCAGACAGATACTGGATCCCCTTAGAATGACACCAGAAGCTTAGCCAATTGTTGAAGTCAATCATTTTGTCCTTGTACTGCGGTATCATTCTGGGCGATGGCAGGATGCCACTCAGGGCTAGGGTCATACCTGCCTGGGCTACAAGATCGGAGAGCTCTTCCATGTCTCTTTTCATGTAGTCCAGGGAGGTATGTCTATCTGGATATTCCCATACAGACCGGATACTGTTTGGTAATTTAGGGATTGTGAGTTGTGGAAGAAGTTAAGAAGAGGGAGAGCCTGACTCTTGTAGAAATGGAAAGGTGAGAACTGGGTGATTTTGCTTGTCTTAAATATTTCCTAGGTACTTGGTACATTCTTTTTTTATTTAGAGGTCAACTATAACTTCCTGTTTGTATTTACACATTTAGAAACATTTGCCAATTGACTGAGCAGTTCAAAACCTGTTACATGCATAGATAAATTGCTCATTTACTTTGGAGGCTACTGCTTGTAGAGAAGGAATGAAGTTAGAGAACTAGCCTCTGTCCAAGAAATAGAAGCATTTGTATGTTTTCCATAGTGCTCCAGAAGCTTCCTTATAAAATGTGTGTGCTTTGTTATGGTCTTGTGCTCTGCAAACAGATGATTCCATTTAGAAGGTGCTGTTTTAATGAAGACCCTTTCACTGGTTGAGATACCAAAGGGTGGCCTATATAAGGTCAAATAATTATATTGCAGGTTCTTGAGAGAGTAGAAGGAGGTGTTGGTGCTTCCAAGTGACAGGCAGAATCTATTACTTAAACTTTTAAAGGTAAATGAGGACAAAATAAGAGTGGAAGGAGGTGTTACTGGGAGCCATTTGGCTTCTTGTACTGTTAGGCAGTGCTGCTAAAGTTGAGGGGACAGGCTGTTAACTCTCTATGTAGAGTTAGTTGTGTGAATTTTGTTTGTGTTGTAAGAGGAGTAGAGGGAGATTATTGGGAGAGCATACTCAAGGCAAAGAATGAAGACTTTTTTTTGCCAGAGTCTATCTGGTTTCTTTTGTTAGGAGGTTGGAGATAGAGGCTACAAGTTGAGTTACAATGGTTGGTAGAGTCACCATATAGAGTTTTATATATATATATATATATATATATATATATATATATATATATATATATATATATATATATGAGTCACCATATAGAGTTATATATATATATATATATATATATATATATATACACACATATATATATATATATATATGCACACACATATATATATATATACACACACACACACATATATATATATATATATATGTATGTATTTAGGCCATCTCTGTAACTCCATCTATTTTTTTTTTTACTTCAGATTGGTATCACCACTAGTCTAACTCTGTGTACACAGGCTACAACTTAACCAGTCTACTCCCAATCCCAGATGCTCTCCACCCCTCACTTTCTTCTGATGTCATGTTGACTCATGCAGAGCAATTCTTAAAACTCCATTCACTGTTCCCACCCACCCCCACAGCTCACTTTTTATCTCTTTTTCCCAGTCATTGTTTCTACCTTCACCCCTACTGCTGCCTTGTTTACATCCACTTCTTCTCACCCTCTTTTCTGCCTACACTCCTAATACTATCCATCCTAATATAGGTCACTTATTTCCTGCCGCCCAACCCTCTACCATACTTATCAAGATTCTACAATCATAAATTCATCATCAACAATACCTCTATACCTTTAATACAGCGTTCCCTTACTCTGCTACCTGTTTGCTTTCCGCCACTCTCTGTTCTCTCTCTCTTTTTCACTGGATCTCTCTTGGACACATAAAAAAAAAACATAACACCTCCTATCTTTTTCTCCTTCTCTCTCTAAAGACTAGGACTATAAACACTAACCAACAAAATGATGCCTCTTAGAAGATTGACATTTATTTTTTTAATAAAAATATATGATTTTATACTCTGTATGCTATTTTACTTCCTCTGCTACACCACCAAATGGAAAATAATATACACAACAACTGACTTAGACTCATAACGCCACCTTGTGAATAAGATATATGAGGATATATATATATATATATATATATATATATATATATATATATATATATATATATATATATGCTCTGATGTACTTTGTAAATGCATAGACACTGCTTAAATATTCATGTACTCTGCATATTTATCCACACTGTTTAAAATATCATGTACTTTGTTAATACTGCTGTATTGTTCATAGACTGTCTTTCTATATGTAATCCTGATAACTTTTCTAAAATGTCTGAGGAACTTTTCTCTGCAGGCCATTGCTGAAAAAGGGTTTTATTTAAATATTTTACATTTGTTAACCGGGTAGAATCCGTCTGGGCAAGTAGCCCGTTTTCAGCGGAGACTTTCCCAATAAACAAAGGTAAAATAAATAATAATAATAATATACATATTTGCTGCATAATGATGGCCAGCATACCTCTCAACTTCTTTGCTCAAGAATTTGGGACAAAGCTAAAAATAATGGAGTAAGGAACAAACATCCAAAATTACAGTCAATGTTTAAATATTAAACCAAGGCCCCATCTGCCTACGTTGGTAACAGTTCAGGTGGATGTAAAAGATTCCACAGTACTTATCAAAAAGAACAGAGGATGTTCCCCAGTCCCCTGTCCAAATTTCCCCTACTCAGTATGAATACCACCTCTGGTCTAGCAAGAAAAGAGGCCATTGGCCTTGTTGGTCTAACAGTCAACAAAGTGTGAATGAATGAATAAATAAATAAATAGTACTCTGGTTCACTTAAAAAAAAATTAATGCAATAACAGGGTTTGCATCAACATGTATTTTCTGAATAATAATAAGTAAGAAACTCTGATATCTGTCATCATTAACTACCTGTAATCCTCAATGATTTATCAGGAAAATCAAAGATTTTATGATAGACAGGGCAAAAATATCAGGCAAAATCAGTAGTGTTCTAGTACTGTCCTACAGAATTCTGGACAGTTGAGCAGTACAATGGCCAGAGTGGATGATGTCATGCTTCTTTTTCTTAAAAGAGTGGAGAAAGCCATGCTGAAGTTTCTCTAAAAGAAGCACTAGGAGAAATGTTACTGAAAGAGAAAGAAAGAAAAAAGAAAGTGCACTAAGTCATACAGGCTTTAGGGAAAGACAGGCCCTGTACTGTAGCCTGGGGCCCTAACAAAGAATGAGTCAGCCTAAGGGTAGAATGGAACTCTGTACACTTTGGAGAAGAAACTGAAAGAGAAACAGTCCGGGAGAGGGACTGATGTCAGCAAAGGCTAGACAAAGTAGTTCCTGAAAGAAACTTTAGTACAAGTGGAACTATTTGGAAAATAAGGTAAAGATAACTTTTATTTATTTATTTATTTTTGTATCAAAGACCTCATCATTTTATGCTTACTGAATTAGGCATGGAGGAGAGAGGCAACTTAGGTCCACTAGATATTGGTCTAAAAAAGATACAGACATTAAGAAAAACATTGAAAGCCTATTTCTCTACAAGATGAGTATTTTAATTGAACTAATATAAAGCCTGCTTTGTTATTTGCTAAAAAGGAAGCATTTTCTGTTTACTGAAATGAAATATGTTTTCAGCTGATGTTCATTCAAGTAAACTTAATAGTATTATCAAGCCTACAGACTGCTGGTGTTTTCCTGCCAAAACTAACAAAGTGCTAAATTATTTAAAGTATGATATTTAAGTTAAATTTCTCTACAGATGAGCACCAATCTCACTTACCCGATCACAGTTCTTCGAAACTTCAGTAATCCGAAAGCACGGACTGCCGTAATCCTTTCCCTGTGAAAGGAACCACTTGGCCACCATGGTGAACTTTGCCCTTTCTTCAATGTAGTGCAATCTCAGTGTTGGTATATTTATGTAGGGGAGGTGTGGGGGGTGAAGCCCCCCCCATGGGGTCTGTGGCTTTGGTGGGTTTAGTTTTGGTCCGTTTAGTTTTTTTCTCATGGTGGCCAAGTGGTTCCTTTCACAGGGAAATGATTTTGGCAGCCAGTGCTTTCAGATTACTGAAGTTTCGAAGAACTGGGATCAGGTAAGTGAGATATGAGATATATATATATATATATATATATATATATATATATATATATATATATATATATATTTATATTTATATGTGCACAGCACACATGTGCCACACACACACATACACACAAATATATATGTGCGTGGTCACCAGCAATAGGTTCATAAGTCCATAGATATATACCAGGCTAATTACCACCAGGGTCTTTATAGCCTAGATGCATAACCAAACCCAATTGTGTCCATATGTAACATGGGTGTCTATGTGAAAGGTTTTGTTAGTTAGGAAATTTCTAAAGGTTTTGTGGAAGGGGATATGTCAGTTAGGGAATATTTACTGTCGACCTCTGTCTATCAGAGACATGGGGACTAGAACAGGGGTGAATGTTTGATTTCCCATCTAACACTATGTTTGACTAGGGTTAAGAATGGGCTCTGCTTTACATGGTTGGAAATCCTATTCCAGAGCATGGGGATACTTTGAGACACATATCTGTCCCTTTCCAGAGTATGGGGATACTTTGAGACACATATCTTTCCCTCCAGCATGCTCTACTTATGATGCAAGCAAACTTTAAATCATTGGATCCAGTATTTCTGGAGCTGTTCATTTTGTGGATGTTCAAAAGATCCATCAAGGCTGGATCTATTGTGACTTGTATACCAGGCATAGATTACCTCAGAGTAACCTGTTGGAGACTGAGTACAGAGATAGGGCTTTAAGGCGATCTGTATAGGACACTGTATTAATACCCTGGATTTTCATAGTAAGGAACCTCTGTGGGTGTTCCAACTGTTGCATATGCCTGGTCAGGGAAATGCCGAAGGGGGCACGGTATTCAATGATAGATATGGTAAGGGCCAATAAAGTGGCACTATAACTTCCTTAGACCAGGATGGCATTCACGTATTTATAAGCTGGACGACATAGAATGATATTCTTACGATCTTGGCTATGTGTTGGGCAAAGGCCAGATTAGTATCTACATATGTTTCCAGATCCCTAACTACCAGGTCAGCTCTTACTGATGGAGTAATTAACCTGAGTGGACATCTTCCCTCAAAATGCACTATAATACAGTTCTTGGCATTGAGCTTTAATGTGTGGCTGTGACACCATTCATTCGTCTGTATTAGACCCTACTGCAGGATGTTAGTGTTGTGAAAGAATCTTTGATAACTTCCAGTTTTAGTCACTTGCAAACTTGGTGAGCCAGAGGTCCTTGACATTAGCCTTCACTTCCAAGAAGTAGATGCCAACAGGTTCTGGCCCAACATGAACCTTTAAGGTACTCTGCTGGTGACCAGTCTCTTTGAGGAGGTGGTCTCACAAATCCTGACTTCTTGGGTTCTGTCTGTGAGACTGCTGGCAATAAGGATTTATGTCTAGTTCGGCGAGTCAAGTCAACAATACCTGAGTAAGATATTGTACTAAATGGCTTAGCCTGGTGGGCAGTATGCACCATTTTCCCCCATCCATTGCCTTGGTGACCCTCTTAAAAAAGTCTACCAGGTTAAGTAGGCATGACCTTCCTTTGACAAAACCAAACTTGGATGGGTCAAGTGTCTGTAGTTTGCCAATGTCTTTGGTGATCATTTTCATGATAATTCATTCCATGGCTTTGCATATTAGACTATTCAGACATATGGGTCTGTAGTTTCCACTGTTGGATAATGGTCCACCCTTGCGAAGAGGGTGGTAGTTGAAAAGTGACTCATAGGTTCCTGATAGGTCATGCTTCAAGCTATTTTGGAGGCAACCCAGGATACTGTCAGGGACCATTGAGGCTGTGTTTTTGGTTCTGGACCACTGTCAACACCTTCTCCCTGCTTATAGTTGGAGGGTTATGCTAGAAGGATTTTATGGGGGGGGGGGGTGGCAGGGGGGAGTGAGGGTGAAGTTAGTGCTGAATTTGTCAACCAGCAGATTTGCTATGTCATTCTGATCAGTGAAGGTGGTACCATTTACCACCAGTTCAGCACACTGCTGTGTGTTCCCTTTAAGGTTTCAGACATAGCTGCATCGTGGTGGTCTTTAACCAGACAGACTATCTTGACCTCATAATTGGCCTTGTTGAATTTCATTAGTCCTTTTAGTTTCCCGTTTAGTTTACTCAATGACCTCTTATCATTATGAGAGTTGCTCATTTTTGATTTTGGCCATGACTTTTTTCCTTTTGTTATGTACCCTATTAAGATCTGGGTTCCACAAGTGTGGTTTGTTTTTGGGGTTTGATTTGGGCCTATATCTGGTAGGTATGGCATCCTCTATGCAGCCAGTTACATGGTTGTACAGGGTTTCTGTGAGCAATTCCACAAAGGTTGCTGTGAACTTGGGATTCAGCGAAGCATTGAATTTTGACACTGTCACTTAATAGGCGACAGTCCGCTTTAGAATGATTCCTATCTGTTTCAGGTGTTGATGTTTTTTTTTTTTGTTTGTTTTTTTATTCGAGTTGATTTTTATTTTGAAGCAGACAGCTTTGTGATCTGACCTCACTACTGAGGCATGACATGGGGTGGGGTGCAGCACTTTCCCATATTGGTAAGTACTAGATCCAGTATGTTTGAACATCTGGTTGGAGTGTCCATTATCTGGTCAAGGATATTTGTGTTAATAAAAACCAGGAAATACTGTGCCTGCAAGTTGGAGGCAAGCTGGAGGCAGTGTATGCTTCCCAGTATAGAGACTATAGGGATAGTTTAAAGTCTCCCATGAATACAGTATTTGGTTGGATGGCAAGTGCCTCCAGCAGGACTAGGTATGAGTTATGAGATTTCTGGAGCATAGATGGTGACCTACAGCTTCCTAGGATATGGTAATGGACTTCACCTTTGGTGGTTTGCACATGGATGATCTCCAGGGCATCATCCTGTTTAACCAACCTAGAGGTATACTTGCTGATAATGTAGACCAGGAAACTTCCATCTTCAGTCCCTTGTCTGTGTGGCTGATGGTCTAAATGTGTGGAAATAACTGAGAGCCCCAGCATAAAGCAGTAACACTTTTAGGTTCCTTTGGGTTTTATTTGGTTGTTGGTGGGTTTGTCAATTTCACATTGCCTAAAAAGGCTCTAAGGAGGTGGCTAAAGTTTTAGCCAAGACCCAGAAGCCTTTGGGGACAGGTACAGGCCATCCTTGGCAAAGCAACGTGGTCTGTTAACCATGTTCTCCCATGCTAACAAATATTGAATCCTCCTGGAATGACACCAAAAACTAAGCAAATTGTTAAAGTCAATAATTCTTTTGTTCATATTGTGGCATCACCCTTGGTGAAGGTAGAATGCTTCTCAATGCAAGGCACATACCTGTCTGAGACACATATACAGAGAGATCCATAATATCTTTATGTATATAGTCCCATGAGGTATGTCTCGGGTCATTTACACCCGCATGGACAAAGACAGAATCCTACTTGTACCTGTGGTGCATTGATTTAAGTGTGTGCATAACCTGGCAGATCCTGTCTCCAGATAAGCAACTGTCATCTTCTCTTTGTCCAGTCTAGTGAGTGGGGCATCTGTGTGTCTTACAGTGGAATCCCCTATGTCCGGAGTCCTGGGTAAGGTGTTTGCTTGCCTTATGAGCTTAGTTCTTGGGGTTCCATTGGGTGTAGACGTATATGTGGTGTTTTGTGTTGCTTTTGCTGTGTGCTTTAGAGATTGCTGAGGATAGGTGTTGTCATTTGAAGGCTTATGTCTTTGATGTTTGGGAAGACTGCCTTTTAATGCCTCAGCATAAGATGATCTATGTGTGTTGTGTGCACTATATGTGGTGGATGTAGTGGGTGTGTTCTTGACAACTTTCTTTGTATGCAAGATTTTTGCATTCAAGGAAATTTTATATTTACATTTTTTGGACACTGTCTTAGTTTCTTTAAGGATTAAAAGGTTGTCTGTGATCATGAGACAATTGCTGCATTTTCTCAGGATGCCCACATCTACCAAGCTGGCTATGAAGACATTTGGAAGTTACATATCCATGTTGTCAGGACCTGTATTATGGTGGGTTATTATAGTTTGAGGACTGGTTTATACAGAGGTCTCCTAGGGTGGTCGCTAGGGTTATGGACTAAAGTTAGATAGTGCTAAGATATGGTATTAAGTGCTGTTTGATGTGCAAGTGAGCTGCTCTAAGCTTAACTCCACACAATGCCTCACTAAATTACAGGTTATAGTCCTAATACTAATTTTATAGATAAACCAACAAGTGGGAGCAAGGTAACCTGGGGTCCTTTTGTCCAATCAAAAAGTTACTAAGAAAGTTTCAGCTATAGTGGATCAGGGCTAGTTTGAATAAATTATTGTTCATAGGTTCATAGTCGAGTGGCATTTGAAAGACATGCGTGAATGGGCGTGCCTTCATTAAAGGTTGGGCGTCGGGCTGGCAACTCGGCACCATAAAAATCTACTGCCAATCATTAGCAGACCGGAGTTCCGCTGTGGCGACCCCTAACCGGGAAAAGCTGAAAAGACAAACAAAAAAAACAAGGTTCATAGAATGTTACTAGGCTAATGGCCCTAGAGCCTTTACAAGCCCAGCCATATTTATCACCAGTTGCACTAATTGTCAGTGGTTAGATGAGTGAAGTTCGCAGAGGTAAGGGTCTTTGGTAGTTAATAACAACTTACTCTGTCCAGGAGGGACATGGGCATCACCCCAGGAATGAATTTGCAGTCACCCATCCATTAATCTAGGTTGCATTTTTGAAGAGGGTCAGGAAGAAGCTCTGTTTCACATGAACTGGAAGCTCGTTTCAGAAACATGGCAGTCTCTGGGAGATGTATCTATCTCTCTAGCATGACATGTTCATGTCAGAGACTAGGTTAAGATCCCTGGAGTGAGTGAGCTTCATGCAGTTTGGAATGCATAGCATTTCCTTCAGGGCCAGGTCAGAGACTGCCTTGTAAGCCAGGCACAGATCACCCCTTAGCAACCTGTAGGAGACAGAATACAGTGACAGGGCTTTCAGTCTTTCCATGTAAGACATGTTTTGTGTACCTTGTAAATTTCTTGGTGAGAAACCTCTGTGGTCTCTTCAGTTGTTGCAGGTGTCTGGTAAGGTACATGCAAAAGGGTGTATTGTACTTAATTATTGGTCTGATGAGGGCAAAGTATAATAGAATTATAAGATCCTTAGATCTAGATGCAATGCCTTTACTTATAAGATGTGCCACATAGAAGGATTTCCTTACTACTGTGGATATGTGATGGTCAAAGTTCAGGTTGCTATCAATCTGAGCACCCAGATCATGTACCACTGGGTCTACCAAAGGGAATAATAATGCATTTTTTACATTTAGCTTTAATCCATGGCTTTGGTACCAATCATTTGTCTGCATTAACCCTACCTGCAGTATATTAACATTGTTGGGGACTCAGTAACTGCTCCCAATTTTCAATCACCAGCATACTTAGTCAGCCACAGGCCATCCAAGTTTGCCTGGACTTCTGAGAAATAAATTCTGAACAGTAAGGGGTCTAGCACAGAACCCTGCGGTACGCCACTGGTCTTTTGCTAGAGCTGGTCACCCACTTTGAAAGTATGTGTCCTGTTGGTGGGCCAGTTGGCTACCCATCTGGTAATGTATGGGTTAATTCCCAATTGGGAGAGTTTCACTATAATACCTGAGTGGGGGATTGTGTCAAATGCCTTGGCTAGGTCAAGATATGCAGTATGCACTGTCTTTCCCTCGTCCAGGGCCTTAGTGATGTTCTCAAAGAAGTCAGCCATTTTTAACAGCCATGATCTACCTTTACCAAATTTAAACTGGGTTAGGTCCAGAGTTTGGATATAACCTATGTCCTTGTTAATAAGGTCCATAATGATTTTTTCCATGGCCTTGCAGATGAGTCCAGCCAAGCTTATGGGTGTATAATTCCCATGGTCAGTTGAAGGTCCCCCTTTGTGCATACCGATCACTGTTGCTGTCTTTCATTTCCTGAAACTTAGCCAGTTTGCAGGCAGTGGTTAAACAGGGATCCAAGTGGGTCTGCTAGTGCTAGGTCATGTTTTAAACTGTTTAAAAGGCAACCTGGGATGTTGCCTGGTCCCACTGCTGCTGTGTTTTAGGCCTTGGACAGCATTAAGATGACCTGCTCTCTTGAGATAACAGGCTGAGGAATGGTGGCAGGTATACTTTAGGGGATGACTGAAGGGGACAGGGGGTGAGGTTTGCTCCAAATTTGTCAGCTAGCACATTGGCTATGACATCCGGTTGAGTAGGGGTAGTGCCATCCAGAACAAGTTCAGAGCATAGCTGGGTATTCCCTTTTAGATTTTGGACATAGTTAAAGAATGCCTTGTGATTATCCTTAGCTAGAGAGACTATTTTACTTCATAATTAGCTTTGGAGGACTTGACAAGATCTGTAATTAGTTTGCAGTTTTGCTGTTAACTTTTACTGCAGAAGTTATTTTTTTATTTTAATAAATCAGTCTGCGTACTAAGTTGAGTGAATTCATCTGGCCTGGAAATTGTGGTGTAAGATCTGCAATTTATTTGTTTAAGCTAGAGAGGGATTTCTTCCTCTGCTCTTGTTCTTGGACATCAGTTTCTTTCACTTGTTATATAGCCTGTTTATACCAGGGGTCCACCAGGGTGGCTTGTTTTTTTGGCAAGACCTAGTTTTAATCCAGTCAGGTACAGCCGATTCTATACAACTGCTTAAGTGGTTATACAGGGCATTGGTGTACACCTCTGCATAGGAGTCCATGTTATCTGCATTCAAGGGAGCTTTGAAACTTTTTATACCATCACTTAGTAGGAAGTAATTTGTCTCTGAAAAATTCTTAAGAGTTTTTGAGCTTAATGGGGTATCTGATCTTTCAATTACATGAAACAAGACTGATTTATGGTCCAATCTTACCAGGGAGGACATCACACAGTGGGGGTTGTAATGCTTTCCCAAGTTAGTGAGTACTATGTCCAGGACATTTGAGCCTCTTGTGGGTGTGCTGACTAGCTGTTCCAGAGCATTTGCATTGACAAAGTCCAAAAATCCCTGAGCCAGCATGTTTATGTTTATGGTCACGTATGTTTCCCAGTCAGTGGTAAGATACTAAAAATCACCCATGAGTAAGCTATTGGGCCTTATGGTAAGTGACTCCAGTAAGTCCAAGTATGTGGTATGCTTCTCCTGTTTCATGGTGGGGGGCCTATAGCTAGCTATAATCTGGTAGGGGGCTTTGCCTATAGTTAAATGGACATGGAGTAGCTCAAGAGAGTCATACTGTTTGACCAGTCTAGAAGTGCACGTATCCTTAATGAAGAAGGAGCCACCTCCTCCTTTGGTTCTTTCATGCTCAGTTTGTGGTCTGAACATTTGGAAGACATTGTAGCCCTCCATGGCCAGTGTGCTTTCCGTGCCTTGAAAACATGTCTCGGTGGCTGCACAGACATCAGCATCTTCCAAAGTAAAGAGTGCTTCCAGAGAGTGCATTTTCTTGTTTAGACTCCTAGCATTAAGCAGCAGTACCTTGAGTTTACCTGGAGAGGATTTTGTTAAGTTGGAAGGCTGGTTATTTTGACACTGCCTAAAAAAGGCACAATAGGGGTGGCTAATGCCTTTGCCAGTATCTGAAAGCCTAGCAAAGCAAGGCAGCATGGCCTGTCGAACATGTCTTCCCATGCTGACAGACAGTGGAGCCACTTGGACTGACACCAGAAGCTAAGGCAATTGTTAAATTCAATATTTTTTTGATTTTATTGTGGCATCATCTTTGGAAAAGTTAGCATGCTGCTTAAGGCTAGGCTTTACTTGCCTGTGACACAGAATCTGAGAGCTCAGTCATGTCTCTGTTCATATAGTGCAGTGAGGTACATCTCAAGTCATTCACTCCCACATGGACTATGACAGAGTCATACCAATACTTGGGGATGAGTGACATGAATGCTTGAGTGACTTGACGGATCCTGGCAATTGACAGGCAGCTAACTGTAACCTTTGTTGAGACACTGGTGTGTGTGGTATTATGTACTGTGGTTGCTTTTTGCATTGTTATGTGTGTAAATGGTTTCCATTTGGGAGGCCTCCGATCTTTTGGTAAATTACTAGTGAGTACCTCCACATATGTCTCATGACCTTATTTAGTGTGGGAAATGTGTGTGTGTGTGTGTGTGTGTGTGTGTGTGTGTGTGTGTGTGTGTGTGTGTGTGTGTGTGTGTGTGTTGACAACCTGTTTGGCATTCCAATTTGTCCTTATGTGAGAGTCTTGCCTCCAATGTCATTGTGTAACCACAGCTCTCAGATAAAGTATTTACTTGTTTCAGGAGTAAGTGGTTGTCAGTATACATGAACAATTGCTACATTGCCTCAGGATGCCTATATCTAGCTGGCTGGCCAGAGAGATGATGGGAAACTGCCCATCCATGATAACAGGCTCTTACTATATGTTTTATTAGGGGAGAGAATTGGTTAATTTGACAGGACTGTGCTTTTAGCACCAAGACAGCAAGAGGGACCTATATTTTGTGTAGGCTAAGGATGATCAATAAGGCAATGCTGCTCATTGTGCAACTGAGTTGCTCCTGTAGCAGCAGAAAATATTGTAAGGGTTTCACTGACAGCTGTTTATGGAAAAACTGAGCTTCTAGTCTTTTGTGTCTATATAGGGCACTGCTAACCTCCTCTGTGTTAACAGCAGCACTGCACAATTGCGAGGTTCGAATATGAGCAAAGAGAAACAAGTTTTAAGGTAACTACCAATCAGGAAAGGACACAATAAGCCTTCCACCAGCAATGTCTGATTCAGACAGGTTATATCAGCATATTTCTGCCACAAGGGTGCAGAAAAACACTTCTTAATGTAGAATAGCTTGGTTTGGAGCCTGCGTGTAACAAGACCACACAGACAACTTATAACAGTCCTACTACTAACAGGTACAATGTAATGCATTGCAATTAACTACTTAAAGCAGCAGCAGACAGTACAGTTTTTTTTAAAACTGCTAAAGTACAGTCACAGTATTTATATACTAAGAGAAGTGCAAAAATAATTAAGAGCTCTGTTGTGTGCTTCCCAGCTCAGACAGACCAGGTAAACACCTACTGCCACTACATGAATAATCGCAGTCCTCCTAATATAAAAACACAGTAAAGGAGTGTTCAGAGTGAAATGCTACCACAAAGAAACGTAAAAGATATGAAATGCTACCACAAACAAATGTAAAGATACAGATACAGCACTGTACTTTAAGCAGCTTATAAATATGTCATTATTCAATAAAAGTACTTCATATGAATGAGGCAAGAGCCACTCAGTTGTGCAGAATTTATAAAGGCACTGAAAACAAGATAAGCTAATTAATAAGCCCTGCAGCCAATAAAACTACATGTACAAATCTCAAGTGTTTCCCCACCTAAACAGAACAGGCTACCTCCCAGTGCACTAGATGGAAAATCCACTGACCTCTTGATGTAAAAACAAGTGCTTGCTAGAGTGTAAAATACACTACTTTATCCAACAGCTAGCTAGATAATGAATTAAGAGCAAGTAAATCAGTAGAACAGACAATGAGAGGCGAAATGCACTTTTTAAATATAAGCACAAGGAAACAAAAATAAATAATTCAAGATATCGACAGCAGGGTAGAAAGGGAGGAGCTTAAAATCACCAGGTTTAATAAGCAGATCAACAAACTGGAGGCTGGGTGGGAAAAACTAGCAGGGAATCGTCAGTAGTGCTTTAGTTAATGCAGGCTTAAAATATTTTTAAAAAAGACAAAGGCCCAGAAATTTACTGTGTATTTAAGAATTACTCAAGGGACAATTTAACCAATGAAAAAAACATGTGAAATGTGCAGCCTAGATAATTTAACTGTCTACCTCAATAAAGACAAATAAACAAAAAGAAAGTCCAGCAAAGGTACAATATAAAACTCCAAACTCAAAACCAGTACCCTTGACAGGCAAACACAGCAGAAGATAGTTCGTTGATGCAAAAAAACAATCTTTATTCCACACAAGCAGCTTCCAATAGTAAAATCAAAGCACATTTTACTATTGGAAGCTGTTTGCGTGGATTAAAGATTGTTTTTTGCATCAACAAACTATCTTCTGCTGTGTTTTCCTGTCAAGGGTACTGGTTTTGAGTAAACTGTCTACCTCTCACATAGAAAAAAAAAACACCAGGCCAAACAGATTTCTTCTAACAGAAAACAAAATGGAGCAGGTAAAACAGAAAGCAACTCTATCAGCGAGTCACAGACAAAAAAATATTGGTTTACTTTCCTCACCCAGCAGGGAATCACCAGCAGTGCTTTAGTTTATGCAGGCTTGAAATCTTTTGTAAGTCCCCATGTTGAAGATTATAGATGTAAAACATTGTAATGTGGTTCACTGGAATCTGGAATGACGGAAAAGAATAATGTAATCTAAATTATCATAGGGAAGGACCTGGAGCAGAACAGGCTTGTCCTTATCATGAAAGTATGCGGGTCCATTTGAAAATAAACGGATGAAAAATATCTGAAATCTGCTAGAGGGAGGTACTGCCCAGCTGCAGAACAGTCAGGATTATTAATAAGGACTGGGATCCTGGTACAAATATCAAAAATTGTCACTGTAGTTAAAATCATGAGTGATGTGAGGAAACCATTGTGTGTGTGATGCCAAGAAATGGGAAAACTTGTGAGTATGGGTTAATATATTTAAGGGATTATATGTTAAAAGGGCAGCACAGTGGCACAGCAGATAGTGTTGTCACCCCACTGCAAGAGGTTCCCCAGTTCAATTCTTGGCTGGGGTACCTTCTGTGTGAAGTCTGCATTTCCTCTCTGTATTTGCATAGGTTTGCTCCAGGTACTCCAGTTTCCTCCCACATTCCAAAGACATGCAGTAGGTAGATTGTACACACTAAATTGGCCATAGGTGTGAATGCGCGTGCAAGTGTGTGGTGTGGAAGAACTACCGTGGCAGGGTTAGCCACCCTGCGGTGTAAACTTGTCACTAGATGATTGTCACTGTTAAAGTGACAACCCAACCCCATGTGCAAAATGGGAAGGGGGGTTGTGGATGGATAGATGCTAAAATCTGGGATAGCCATACTTTAAAGTGGGGTTATCCATCTGATAAAAACTGAATGGAATTATAAACTAGGGTGGGTGCGTGTCAATGATTTGATCACCTTTTCTAGCCAAATTGGTCTGTGGGTGTGTTTACAATAAAGAAAGCTGTGGCAATATATTGGAGTTCATAGTAGACTTGTGATGCAGTTTTAGGTTCTGAATCACAACATGCAATAAAGGTTAAGTGGGATCTCTACCTGACAATCAAAGTATTTTGAAAAATTACTAATACAAATTAAATAAAACTAAATGTAATAAAATATGAGAATCAACCAATAGAAATCAGGGTTGAAGGCAAGGAAGCTTAAAAAAGAAAGAGAAAAGTGTGGCAGTAGTATTCAGGGTTAGACTTGCAGCAGTCCAATGAAATAAGGGTCTTTAATAAAGCATAAAGAGTGGATCTAGTGGGCCATGTGGAAGAATAAATGAAAGGGAAGTAGAAATGTGAGAGGGTCTGTGAGCTCAACTAATCTGAAAGAAAAAAGAGCACCAATCAAGTAGGGGCCCACAAGACAGAAGTCTGATAAAACCGCCACTGCCTTTTGGTGCTTAAAAAATCATCATCATCATCATCCTTTCCGATTTTTCCATTTCTACATGGGACAAGGTATCACATCAACTGTCACCGTCTCTCTCAGTTCAGAACCACTCTCCTACCTTCATCAACAGTCATACTTGACAGCTGCAGGTCATTTCTCAGGAAATCCATTCAGCTATTGACTGTACATCCTCATTTTCTGTTGTCGTCTTCCTGTCACACTCAAACCTTATTCACTAAATTATGTTCTGCTTTCCTGCACATGTAACCAAACCTCTGTAATATGTTCCCTCTGATTTTTCTAAACTGGGTCTCCTTTGACAGTTGAAAAAGCACAATAACAGACAAGTATGCATTATGATCATAACTTCAGTTAAATTATTAGTGACACATAAACTGTAGACACTTAACAAGTTTCACAATAA
This sequence comes from Protopterus annectens, assembly GCF_019279795.1. Taxonomy (NCBI): domain Eukaryota; kingdom Metazoa; phylum Chordata; order Ceratodontiformes; family Protopteridae; genus Protopterus; species Protopterus annectens. The sequence goes on from NC_056737.1 coordinate 1,293,277,671, forward strand.
ATAGCACATATACAGATACAGTACAGTCACAGTTACATTAAAATAAAATAGTGAGTTACAAACATGAATCACACACTCTTAGGAACAACTGTGCAAGGTACATGCGTGGACATTTCATGTCTATAGGAAAAGTATTCCTTTGAGTACACATAACAAAGTGACTGACATGTTTTATTAATTTCAGTACTACTGTGGATGCTCAATAGTTGTTTAGTAACAATTCAGTCACGTTATCTAGTGCTACTACTTTTTGCATTACTTTTGTTTTGACAAGTCTGTTTTAATGTGTATAATCTGTTAGCTCAGTCAAGTAAGTGAGTAAAGTTTTTTGAAAGCAGATAGACCGGTGGTGTCTCACAGTTTGGAGGACGCATACTTTCAGAATGGCTTACTGAGTTTCTACTAAAAAATGATAAAGAGGAGTTGATACTCATAGGAAGTTTTGCCCTACTGACCATAGGAGTGTAATAATAGTGCATAACGCCAAGAAATGATAAGCAGGTAAGGCCAATTTAGGCTTCAGGATTTAAAGGTATAATTTTATAAACAGTCAAGTCTGTATTTGAACAATGGCAAGTTTAAGAATTTGTTTAGGTTGCATTGGTGAATTAAACATCCATTTTAGTGAATAACCCTGATGCAATGTTCATTGAAATAATTAAATCAAAGAATAACCTAGACATTAGAAGTGATGTTACTAGCTTGTTTCTGGAAGAGGAGGTAAGGAAGTACTTAGACCTATATAAAGTACCTACAAATTAATTGCAGTTATTTACTTCAAGGTTTATTTCTTTTGTGAGACAGAAGGCCTGGTCCTGTACCATACTTTTTTAAAACACCTTTATTAAATTCTCACATTTTTATGTCTTTCACATATATTAATGCATTGAATGTCTTGCAAATACTCTCATTGCCTCTGGTATGTTCAATTGACTATTATTGGCAGCTTGAAGAGCTACGGAAAACTTTAGTCTGAGAGTCTTCATCTCTAGTTTTAATTGCACACTGTAACTAACTGAAGATGCATAACACTAGGTGATGAATTTGCACAAAGTTGAATTGAGAAGCTGTTGTTATTTTATCAAGTGGAGAGCCTTGTGTGTTTAGCAACATATGGTAATTTGCACAAAGATGAATAGAGAAACTGCTATTTTGTTAAGCAGAGAGCCTTTTCTTGTTAAGTAACATACAGTAACTAGACTGTTTGCCTGTGTAAACTCCGAAGAACATTTGTATCCTTAAATGTGATTCTGTGAAACCTAATAATTGGTAAGCTGATAACTGAACAGCTACATGACTGGTGGAATAAGCATATGGAATATGTAGGATTCTGGAAATTGATATGACTGGTATTTCCTTTATTACAAATTGATTATTGAGTGTAGATTTAGCAGTCTACTGTAGTCTTCTGTTCTTGAATCCTCTCCTCTCATTTTTTCTTCCTCCTAATCTTCTTTATTCTGTCTTCCCTACAGACACCACTTCACACTGCCTGCCCCACTTAACAGGGAACTCTCTCTTCTCTAGAGCTTCCCTCTGAACTATCCGTGCCCCCTGCTAAAGTTAGCAAATAAGCCAAATCAGAATTGAGGAAACAACCAGAAAAAGTACCCATCACCAACATATGTCCTTGCCCTCTAGCCTATCAATTGCTGTAAACTGTAACTTTTACTGTATTATACTTGTCTTGCACACTGACTGGGGATGTGATATTCTTTGCTCCTTGTTAAAACCTGAACCTCTCCACTTACAATTACTATATTTGTATCCTTCTTGTTCTCTCTAAATTAAACTTACTTAAAACGTTTTAATTGGATCTTGTAAAGTTTGACCCTATCCTGAATAGCCTACAGAGCTGTAAAATTACCACTGAAACTTGCCTCTTTACATAGCCGTGTACTAACCTAAGGTTGTCAGTAACCAAACTGATTGTTCTTTTTTGCTATAATAGCACATTGTATGCTGGGTTTCTACCCGGTCTGTTCGCTCTCGCTATCCTCGGGCTCACTCTGCTACCCTACCCTACCCTACCCTATTCCCACACACTCCACTCTCCTTATGTTTATATATAACCTAACTACACACCCTTAATTACTTGCTTATCACCAACTCTCACTCACCTCAGTCTACACCCACATCCCACCTATCTTCTACCCCCTCACCACATTACTTCTACCATCCAATCACTACTCTCCCTTCCACACTAATATCCCCCCTACATATCACTAAATCTCTCCTCTTACTCCCACACATAACTACTACTATTCCTATGTCTACCTCACACCACCATGCTCCTTATAAACTCAATTATAATATCAATAATTCTGAAGAAGTCCTAATTACAACAGGACGAAAGAGCTTAATTGTTACATTCATAATAACATTTTGTTTTTTATTCTGCTGGATTGTGGCTGTTGTCCGGGTGGGTTGCACCTAAAACTACTTTTTTATTTTTGGTTATTAGTTTGTTCAGTGGTTTTCTCCTTATTGACAATTATAAAAATGATTTCCCTACTTTGTCTTCTCCTCCTAGCTCACCATGCTAATTCCTATCATACACACCACATCATAAGCTACCACTCTCCAACACTTCCATTCAGTCCAAGCCACTACCATCCCAACTTAAATAGTCATATGTCACTACAACTCTATAATAACTCTAAAACTCTATTCTTCACTCTTAAATACATCTGAACCCATACCTTTCTATTCTCTCTTCACATATATCAGAGACAGATATCCAAACTCAAACTCTTTCTGCTTCACTCTCTAACTCAGATTAATCTGCTAGCAGAAATTCATCCCAGCCCAGGGCCCAACCATGCCTACCACCCTGTTTACAATCTCCCCCTCTCCCATTCCAAACTCACTAAATCAAACCCTCCTCAGTTCCCTACCCAAGCCCCCACTTCCCAAAAACAGTAACTCAGACCTGTTCATTACTAATTTCAACTTCAGAAGCACTACAAACAAAATAAATGAATTCTATGCTTCCCTTGCTCTCTACTCATCATATATAGCTGTCATAACTGAGACCTGGCTAAAGTCCCATATAAAAGATGACGAAATTCTAACCAAAGGTTATAGCATAATTGGATGCAATAGGTTAAACAAATGGGGTGGAGGCATTGCTATCATGTTTAAAGACACCCTCAAACTAGTCCAACTAAACTGCAGTCCCCTGACCTCCCCAACCCCAAAATATTAACCACACATCTAGAAATCAATTCCCAGAAAACAATTATAATCACAGCTACTTACTTACCCCCTGGGAACAACCTATCCATCATAGAACACCTTCTCTGCTGGGCATCAAGCAAGAAACAATAGTACTAGGAGACTTCAACCTAGACTGGCTTACCTGCTCCACTGATAACCCTTCCAACTTTATCAACCTCTACAACTTCCCTCAAACCATTAACTCTCCCACTCATGTCGATAAACATTCTAAAAACCAATCAACACTAGACTGGATACTAACAAATAAACCCAACCTAGGTTACTAAGCAGGCTGCCTTCCAAACATGCTTAGTGACCATTCCCCAACCTTTCTTCTTCAAAAACAGATTCACACACCTAACAACATATTCAAAAACACCCGTAGCAAGAAAAACTTCTCCCCCACTTCACTGCTACAGAAATGTGACTGCTCACCACTAAAACTCCTCCAATTAAACCTTACTGTACAATACATTAACAATACTTTGCTCGAGATATTAAATAACCTAGCTCCCATAAGATAAATCCTCAGCAAAACCAAACAACTACCTTGGCTAACAGAAGACACTAAACTACTACTTAAACAAAGGGATAGGACTTGGTAACTTTACCAAAGTTCTAAAAACAAACATAAGCTCATCTCATATCAACAACTAAGAAATCAAGCCAACAAAAACACCAGACCCCTAAAAATGTTGGCAAAGTATTAATTATCTCCTAAACCCTGGAAAATTACTGACTCCAGCTCCATCTACCAAAAATACCTCTGAGTGTATAGCATCATAATTCAATACTCACTTTATCATTTCAATTCAATAATTTCCCTCACAAACAATAATTCTAACTCACCTGTAACAGTACCCACATCAACTGTATCTGATCCTAAGGAATTCTCTATTAAACCCATACAAACTACTTGGATAAAAATGCTCCTAACCAAATTAAAACCCTGTACTTGGGCAGTCGATCAACTCCCCAATGAATTTCTAAAACTAGCTGCTACTTCCATCTCCTATCCTGTATCTATGCTAATCAACCGCTCCATCTCTGAACAATATGTACCGCTCCATGATATCACATATCATCCCCCTACACAAAGGTGGCCCCTCTACAGACTTCTCAAACTACCGACCCATTGCCATTCTCTCCTCTCTAGCCAAAATCTTAGAAAAATGCATTCATCTACAACTCCTTGACCACTTCCTTAAGAACAACCTCTTATGCAACTCTCAACAAGGCTTCTGACCTAAGCACAGTACTAATACTGCACTTATAAGTTTCACTAACACTGTAAACCTCTTCAAAAATGAAGGTCAACTTGCCTCATCAATTTCATCAGTATGTCCAAAGCTTTTGATACAGTATCCCATCAGTTTATTTATTTATTTTTATTTATTTTACATTTGTTGACTGGGAAAGTCCAGCTGCACACATGTCCATTTTCAGCAGAGGCCTGGGGAGAAAAGCTCCATTTACATACAATACACCATCATACTACTAAAGACTAGTAACTATTTACAATACAGAGATAAGCCACTTCTAGTACATTATGGTATATAGCAGACATAAATTTTGTGCATGCATTTGTTTATAATTTATACTTGTCAACAAACTAGCAGCATATAACCTCAGTTCAACATTCCTGACTTGGTTTCACAGCTGTCTTTCTAATCGACAGCAGTCTACAAAATGGGAAAACAAACTCCCCCCCCTTCTATCCATCTGTGTTGTAGTCCCCCAAGACTCCATACTTGGACCTCTCCTCTTCATCATATTTACTGCTAACCTCAGTACTTCCACTCAACTAGCCTCTATCATTCAATATGCCGACTATGACACTCTTATCTGCTTGGCCCCCTCACCTCAGGAACTACAAGAAAAAACACAAAAATCTCTCCAAGACATAGAAAACTACCTCACCGACCATCAGCTCATACTCAACCCAAGCAAAACTAAGCTAATGGTCTTCTGTAATAAAAAAGCTAAAAATAACCAACCTCCTCTCACCATCTACTCCTTTAATGGTACAAAAATGAACCAGTCAATCAAATAAGCTTCTAAGCGTAACAATAAACAACTGTCTAAAATTCGACAAACATATATCACTAACAATTAAAAAAGCCCACATCAAACTTGGCTCACTTCATAGGGCCAAACCATACATAACCAACAATGACAGACTATCCACATCCAGATCCCACCCACTATCTATTCTCCTTTATTGCTCCCAAATCTTTGCCAACCTGCGCAAGTCTGACTTGAATAACCTAGAGACCTGCTATAACAAAATAGCCAAGTTTGCTGTAAACCAACCCCATAAATATCATCACTGTTCTGCACTTCACCAACTCAACTGGATTGAACTATCCAACCTATTATCTCTCAACCAACTAACCACTGCCCACAATATCATCCATAAACCCAATAATTGCCCTGCTCTCACTGACCTGGCTCAACCTCATACAAACCTCAGGTCCCTTAGATCATCTGACAAATTAATTCTAAAAGTAACTAAATGCCATAACTAATATGGGTACTCCCTCTACTCTAATAAAATATCCAAAAAATGGAACTTACTACTCCAACACATCCTAAAAGAGCCAAACAGTCACAAATTCAAACTATCCTAAAAGAATACCTCACTAATCACTGGCTATACTCCTGCACAGTTCTAGGCTAATTACACCCACTTGTCTCTTACTCCAACTAGATCAACTGTGTATACATACCAACGTATACTCTCCTATGTGACAGCAAGTCATTACTTGTCCGTTTCTCTCATCTAACTTAACTATGTATAAAAATTGTTTGTTTATTCTTAGCATTATTTGCATATTTGCTTGCATATTGTGAACTAGCCTCACTGTAACTTTTAATCAAATATTTCTGTATTTGTACCATGTATGCGATACTCTACTGTATTTTTCCACAGATGTTTTTCTGTCAATTACTTGTTGGAGCTTTTTTCCCCAGGTATCCTCTGAAAAATGTATCCTTGCCCAGGCAGGCACGACCAGGTAAATAAATGTAAATAAATAAATAAATATTAATAGAAAATAAAACCATATTAACATGTTCATTATTTTCAGCCTTATACATTACATATGTTCTCTTTTCAACAATTTTGATTCACTAACATTACATAAATTGCTCAGTTCCTGTCTTCCATTAAACCTTAACCCGATTGAACATTATTCTGCACCTGTTGTTCTTACAAATTCCATTTATTTCTATGCAATTTGCTCATTCCCATATTTAAAGATTCTGCCTCTAGTTAATTTATCTCCCTTACAATATTCAGTGCTTTAATTTTAGTTGGTTTAGAATTTGATTTCCATTTCTAGTAATTGCTTTTTTTTCAGTAGCCAATAACAGTAAACTAAATATGGCTTTACTATTTCTGTGCATTCAGATAATATATACTAGCTCAAAATAGCTCAATTTTAGTTGGTTTAGAATTTGATTTGCATTTCTAGTAATTGCTTTTTTTCAGTAGCCAATAAAAGTAAACTAAATATGGCCTTACTATTTCTGGGCATTCAGATAATATATACTAGCTCAAAATAATAAAAAAAGTCTTTCAGCTTTTCAAGGTTAGGGGTCGCCACAACAGAACTCCAGTCCGCTCATGATTGGCAATGGATTTTACGGTGCCGAGTTGTCAGCCCAATGCCCAACCTTCGACAAAGGCATGCAATTCATGCTCGCGCCTACCTGCATGTCTTTAACATAACTCGACCATGGGAAGGACATGCAGACTCCACAAAAAAGGCGCTCCAGCCAAGAATTGAACAGGAGAACCTCTTGCTGTGTGGCAGCAACGCTAACCGCTGCACCACCGCGGCTCAATGAATGATTTCCTTAGTTACATCCAATCAGTCCCCAAACATTTATGACAGATAACACTGTAGGGAATTTTTTAAATCTGCCAGCTCATTACATTCCCAAAAACATGGTCCTAGTTACCTCTCTCTTTTCTATCACACTCATAGTATTTACCATCTAGCTAAGAAAAACTTCTCTGAAGTCTGCTCGGGGTGTAAGAATACTCGTGCAAAACACTTCCAACCAAAATTCCTTAACATTCTAGGCCTTTCTTGGTTAATGCTTATGTTAACTCCTTACTGAACAGCTGTGACAATCATACCACTATTCAGTGCAGAGAAGATCTAATCTTATTATCTTCTGAGAAAACACACTAATTATCTCAAGGAACATATCAAACTGTATTCCTAGTACTAGACAAAAACACAAAAGGGAAAACCAGTTGTACAAGAACAATATCACCATATGACATGCTCAAATAAACTGTTGTCATAAATACTAATGTAAGGTCTGTGTTAAAGATCACCTTGCATTCTTATTAAAAACAAGAAAACAGAATTCAAGCATGGATGCATTACTACTGTTTTATTTTACATTTGAAAAGAAAAGCACTTCCATTTTGTATTAACATCTACCAAAAGGGTAAATCAAAGAAGTCCTGACTTTCCTCCTGGAAAAAGCTCCCTCATGGCTCCCAGAAAAATGAAATCAGCCTTCCCAGAGAATTTCTGAAAAGAAAAATCCATCTACATCAGAATCAGAATAAGGAAGAAACATCCAGAAAAAGAAAGTCAAGAGAGGAAGCTCAAGCTCTGCACAAACTCCTAGCCTGTGGCTCCACAAGGAGACAACTTATCAGGATTCAGTCAAGAACCCCTTTCATCCGGCCTCAAATCTTCTGCCATTTTGCTAAAGGAGCTAGTCTCACAAATTCCAGAAGAACTAGGGGTGACACCAACTGAAGCTCTTCCTGGCCTGCCTCTAGGAGAAGCCTGGAACCAGAAGGGAGGGGCCCTTGAACAAGAGGACAGGAGGGCCTAGCCACCCTGGAGAAAGAGGAGTATAGTAACCCCCCCTCCTGAGACCTGCTCTCCCTGCACCCAAAAAGCAATAACAAGGTCTCCAAGAAACCCGGCCAAACACGCCTTTGGAACCACCCTCTCCTGGGTGCGTCCGGTAATGGACGGGTTCTTCTAGCTGGCACTTCTTCAAGAACCCTGCTTTCTTCTGCTTGCGCCTTCTTGACGGGCGAATGGAGTAATGTCCGGCATTCCCAAAGATTAACCTGGCACCCCAAAATCTCCTCTTTTTATAGTGCGCCTCTTTATCTAGACCAACAAAATCTTATTCAAAAATGACACCCAACAACTCCGTGCTCAGGCCCACAACAAGAAAACACACATAGTCTCTATATCTGTCTGTATCTGTTTCCCACAAAACAATTATTTTATTTTTTGACATCCGTAAAACCACTGCAAGCGAGAAAACTAAAAAATTCCCCCAACACAACACCCCAAGCCATTTTTGACTCACAACTTTGACTAAAAATAAAAATTCAAGAAAAACGCCCGCACTTTGCATACGCACTTGCATCGACCATGCGGCAAAAGACTGAGGATATGACATCGCATCATGCGATTTGTGTACCCTAACGTTGAGTCAGCGTCAAATGCGCCTTGACCGACCCGTCAGCCTATCACTTGATCGGGCGAGCAGGGACAGCGGACTACCCAAGTGTAAGGACTGCAGCAATGTGAGATGAAGAACATCAAATATTTCCCCACCCTATCAAAATAAGTAATGGTGAAATATTCTCTGCACTTCTACACTTGCTGAGTAGCCATTAAATGCTTCAGACTGATACTGGACCAGACTGTATGTTACAGATTGTCTTCCCCACCGGTTACTGATAAGAGATTACAGGCAAAGAGAATGTGAAAAGTGAGTGCTAAGTAAAGAACAGCTCTGGTTGTGTTTTTAGTTGAGTCTAGAATAAAAGCTATTATTAAAAAATATATTTTTTTAATTTTATTTTTTATTTGTTAGGAATCTAGAAAAGTTCAGTATATAAACATTTTGTCCAACCCTCCGATCCTGCATTTGGTCCCACCTAAAAATATACCACTACATGAAGCTGTGATACAATCATACCTCTCGACCGCACCAAATTCCTTGGTATCTACCAGTTTTGAGACCAAAATAATGGGGTACCACGAATTTCTAAGTGTCCCCTTCAATTCTCAATTTTTATTTTTATTTATAATTTTAAGCTATGATTGATATCATCACACATTGCCAGCATATCCTGCAATATCATCAACGTGCAGGAGCATGCATGATGATATCAGCTTTGTTACTGCCAGTCAGAAATATTGACTGTTTTAGTTTAGAAATTTGAATGGAGTGTAGCAGCTGCAAGCCCTGAGCAGAGCTGCTGTGCACACTGCACAATTTAAATTCTACAGAGTAGTGTAGCACAGTAGAGGCTGAGAGGGACAGGACAGAAAGAAAGACAACACCACCACCAGACCATGTCCACAGCGAAGGATCAGGATGAGGAAATTTACTTTCAATGGCAGCTCAACTGAAGGTAAGTAAAAAAGAATAAAAAAAAACCTCGTAATCCATGTGTGGTATGTTCATTATGGAAGCAGCAGCCAGTGAGAAGACTGGATGGATAAATAAGAGAGCACGGCTGCTTATAAGTGCAAACTGCAAAGCTAGCTGGAAACTTCCCTCACTGAATAACTCCCTGTCACATATGCGAAACAAGTAAACTGAAATATTAATTGGACTCATCATTTGTTTACTGAACACCATGGCATACAATCAGAAATCACAATACACATACAGACTTGTCACTTTTTAAAAGCTCATAGTCACTACTTTCGGGGGGAAAAGACTAAGACTAAGAGGTTTATGAAGATAGGTGAAGGCTGCCAGACAGAATTTTGTAGATAATTCTGTCATTTGCAAATATTAATGTAAGCCACACCCTTGTTCTCTTAAATGTGAAAAGACTGCATTGGATATGGAACTGCAAAAATGTAACAACAGTGCACTCTGCTGTAAGAAAGCTAAGTCAAGCATTTTATGACTGTCTTTGATGTCAAAATTCGGAGTCGATATGTCTAGAGGAAGGCATCTTGCCTATTCTTTTAAGACCAGAGTTAATGGACAGAATTTGCAAATATAAATGTCCTTTATTGCTCTGGTTACTGACAAGGTGTAAAGAAAGTAAATGCAGTTTCTGTTAGCCTGGGAACACCAGAGAAGTGTAAAGAATGATGTCGTGTGAAGCAGCTCTGTGTTATCAGTTTAAAGAGAGAGAATCAGACAGCTCATAGCATTTTGTCTTGAGAACATCCAACATCACCAGCACTGCTTTCCTCTATATGTAAGTTATTTAGAACTGTGTTTTCTCTTAGGAATAGCTAAGAATTAGTAAGATTAGACTAAGTGTTTTTCTGTGTTGATGTCAGAACCTTTCTACTGCATTATTTTAAGTATTTCACTGTGATCTCTGAACTCTTGACTAGCACTTTTATTATTAAATATTTTTAAACCTTTCAACTGTGGCTGTTTTGTGTAGAGATAATTTAAGCTCTAGAGTACATTGCATGTATATAGTGATACTGTACCAGGTCACTCTAATAAGCCTTGACTGTTCAGTCACACTTACCAGTTGGATAATAATAGGTTCATAGGTTCATACTAGGCTATCTGCCCTAGGGCATTTATAAACCTAGCCAGAGTGTGCTTGGCTTTCGCCACCCATTTTAAAATAATTTTGCTATGCCCTTTTTCGAGGTTAGTATACTGTGCCTCTGTCTAACAGTGACACAGAAGTGATACCCGGGGTAAACCTACAATCTTCCATCCACTCATCAAGATTCCTCTTGAAGAGAGTCAATGAGGGACTCAGCCTAACCTGGACTGGGATTTTATTCCAGAGTGAATGGAGCCTCTGGGTTATGAATCTCTCCCTCCAGCATGTCCTATTTATTTCAGTGCTGAGGTTCAAGTCTCTCGAGCGCGTAGCTCGATGGGATTTGGATTTTCTGAGGTGCAGCATGTCCATTAATTCCGGGTTGGACATGGCTTTATACGTCAGGCACTAATTGGACACCCTTCATAAGGGCCTTTGAGTAGCTGATAAATATTAGCTGGGTAGTGGCAGTGATTTCTACCGTATAGTCTGGGTGAAAGGGGCACAGCTGGAGAACCTGTGCCAGCCTTCCCCAAGAGTGTCTGTGTGGTTGTATAAACTCTTATCTCAAAGTGTGTGTGTGTGTCAGCTACTTGGGCAGGGACATGAAGCACTGGTTGGACAGAGAGGTACTGGAGGTTTTAGCTTGCCCATCTGGCTGAGATCTGGACCCTATAGCTGTGCCAGTGGAGAGTCTTATTGGGGACCTGGAGGGAAAGGGAGAAACCAGCCCCAGACTGACTGTGATCTCTGTGTGTTCTTAAGGTAATTTGTGCTTTACTGTGTGTGTATTTATTATCCTTTCCCTATATGGACACCCCTCACTGGTGTTACTGTTGAGGATTGAGGCTCCTTTATTGCTGAGCCAGTGCACAGGCATCACAAGATTTAAGACTGTTTATGGCAAATAGCTGAGAAACACATTGGGTGTTAGAGTTAGTATCCTGATGTAAACCCATAAAGAAATGTTTCCTTTAAGTTACTCGTGCCTGTCAGTTTGGATGATACAGCAGTGAGCACCAAGACAAAGGAAATTTTAAGTTTTTGTCCAAACTTGGTGCTAGTTGCTACTAAACGGAAAAGGATCAAAGGTGTTGTAGTTGTTTGAATTAATGTTAAAAATGTATGTGTATCGTATGATCTTTTCTTTACACTCCCACTGATGTTGCTTTTACATATATCTGTGCCCGTTAATCTCTGCACTACTAGATGTTGCACAAAGACAAACTTGGCTGCCACTGCTGCTACCAGAACCTTAGCTAATTGTTCACCTATTTTTTCAGTATTAAATCAATAATGTTATAAAACATCTACCATTCACCTCATATCACAGACATGTTAACATGAAGGTAAATGAGAATAACTACTTGCTGCCTTTCACTGTACCACTGATTTTAGTCAAACAAACTAAACACACCTGTTTAACATGGCCTAAATTCTAATGATATCTACTGTCTCGAGTTCTATACTATGTTTATCTCAAAAGCCTACCAGCCATAGTGGAAGAAAAAAAAAAAGAAAAAAGAAAAAGAAAAGTTGCCCATGAGACTACTACACATGACTTGGTTCAGACTAAATGCTTTCTAATCTTAAATGATGAACTGATTGATTTGTTGATTGATTTTTTGCTTTTGTCAGACTGTAGCAACAATAAGTACTTCCTATAATATTCTCCATATTGCAGCTGTAATAGTGTTAGTTGCCATTATTTTATACTCGCTAAGCAGCAAAAGTGCTGCTTAGCGAGTGTAAAATAAAAATAAATGAAATTGAGAAAACGTGTGTGTGTGTGTTTCTGTCTGCAATTATGAGTGAATGGATGTGAGCATGAAAGCAGAAGAGAGTGTGTGTGTGTGTGTGTGTGTGTGTGTGTGTGTGTGTGTGTGTGTGTGTGTGTGTGTGTGTGTGTGAGAGAAACAGAGAGTGAAGAGTGTGAGCAATCCCTGGCAGCAGGAGCATCCTACATATATAAAGTGAGGTCAAATGGAATGAATCAAAGTAGTAGAATCCATTGACATCTAATATCTTACCCTTACTGTGAAATGTGAGAGTTCCAACCCTAAAATAACCTCACCCCAACTTGTAGGTCAGTACAAGTCTGTTCAAAAAGATTAAGGGCTTTCCGTGCACGTGAAGACATGGCCTCTATGACAGCCAAGTAACAATCCAGTAAAGTGGAGCTACTAGGTTACTAGTCATGTATTTGTGTGCTTTGCTGGGCGATAAAAATGGTAAGTAAGCAACTAGCTTTCCACTTTATTTCTGGTGTTGGACTATCGGTATGTTTGTTTGGGACCGAAATTGATTAAATAGGTTCATAGGTGTTTACTAGGCTAACAACCACAAGGGTCTTTTTAAGCCTAGCCATGCATCCCAAATCTCTGACAAGTTTTGATACCCTTGATAAGTACAAGCATGGGCCTGGGAGATGAACCATTTACAGGTTACCTGTTTGCATTAGAGACATAGGTATCAAACCAGGAATGAATTTCAGGTTTCCTATACAATTGTCCAAGTTGCACTTGAATTGGGTTAGGGAGGAAGTCTGCTTCACATGGATGGGGAGCCTGTTCCATAGACAGGGTAGTCTCTGAGATACATACCTATCTGTCCAGCAGGTCCTATTTATATCACAGGCAAGGTTTAATTCTTTAAAACAGGTAATTCTGGTATTGTTTGTTTTGTGGATATGCAGGAGGTCCATCAGAGTGGGGTCTGAAAATGACCTGTATGCCAGGCATAGATCTCCCCCAAAAAGCCTGTAGGAGACAGAATACAGGGATAGGGCCTTGGGACAGTCTGCATAGAACATTTTACTTACACCCTGCATTCTTTTAGTGAGGAACTTCTGTGGATGTTCCAGTTGTTGGATATGCCTAGTTAAGTACATACCAAAGGGGGCATTGTACTCAATGATAGGATCACTATCCATCGTAGAATATGAATGCACTGTTTCTATGATCTGCTTAGTTGCTGGATTTGCTGGTGCACCAAGTAGATTCAGTATGGACTCTTGTGGTGTTATTCGAGTTTGCCATCATTGTTCGGGGTTTTGAAATTGTCTCTTTATACTGAGAACATTGGCATTGTGGTATACAATACATCAGTACTGTTTTGGTGGTAATACTGCTGCTTAGGAGAGCCTAACCCTCTTGTCTTCACAAACTGTCCAACAACACTTGAGTTCCCAAAAGTTAGGTGCACTCTTAAAATAAATGTATGTGGGGAAAGCCATATGAATCCTACTATCCTTTAAACAAGATCCTCTAAATATCCAGTTTGTTTTTTTTTCTAAACATTTCACTGAGTGCTGTCTTTGTTATGCCTTTACACACTCGGCACTTTCATTTTCCACATATGTCGGTGCTGAAATGTCTGACGCAAGGCAGCAGAATGTCAATTTTGAATATCTGATGAGGAGGAGCTGAGTTTACTTGCTGAAAATTGTGGGGTAGTCTTGCAACATATTTAGAGAAAGTTTAGAGAAAGTTATGACAAGTAACTATTCCTGCTTTGTGAAACATATTTAAGTTCATCTTACGGCTTTTCCCAGTTAGGGGTCGCCACAGCGGAACTCCGGTCTGCTAATGATTGGCAGTAGATTTTTACGGTGCCGAGGTTCCAGCTCGACGCCCAACATTCAACAAAGGCACACCCATTCTACGCATGTCTTTCAAATGCCACTCGACCGCGGGGAGGACATGCAGACTCCACATTTAAGTAATGGCAAGAATTAGATTAGATTCTTAATCTCTGTGGCAATTAGCATCTTGCCTCAGGCAAAGCCCCCCCACATACACACTTTTAATTCAAGATCATCAGAAATAATTTAATACCTTCTTATGAACTGCAGAACTGCAGCAGATAAACAACTTTTAGGGTATGGAGGAAACATGCTGTTGATTTTAATTATGTGGCAAATGTCCTATATCTTGCTGCTAGACTGTAAATTATTCATTATGTCACATTAATGTAAACTTACCACCACAGCACATGCATAAATGTTTATAGGTGTGTAGAATTTCTCAAAGGTTTGCTTGAGTCATTTAGCAATACTAAATAGGTGTGTAGAAATTCTCAAAAGTTTGCTTGAGTCATTTAACAATACTAATTGCAATCAGTTTTTCAAATAATGTGTGCTAAGTGAGATAGTTTAATCAAGCTGCACTTTTGTTTGCTAATTCCTTGAAATTAATTCAGTTTTTCAAACTCTTTAACAGGGCCTTGTTAGCTTTCCATACAAAACATTTATTTTGAACACATTAACAATTATTATATTTTCTTTCATCACAGGCTATCATGCCTCCCCAACCATGCCTCTTTATTTTTTTACACGTTCAAAGTTTTATACAAGTTCAAATATAAATATATATAAAACAGTATTGTTCTGGTTATATCATGTCTTGTTATTTAATATCAGTGTAAAAGCAGTTCATTTTATTTTTATAAAATAAAATTGTATTTTAATTTTACACAAGTTCAAAGTTTGATACAAGTACATAACAATGTTAATATAAATAAAACATTGAGTAAAAGGTGTAATCCAAAGCAGCGAAGAGCAGCAAGAAACAGCGATAAGCCAGAGGTAATCTCCACAAAAAGTTTATTCAAACACATGACATAAACCTCGTCCAAGTCCTTCTCTCAAGCACTTTCGCTCAGTGCAATACTGAGCTTTATCAAGATAACAATGCAGGGCAAATGCAGTAGCCTTATTTATAAGTCTCTTATAGAGATCATGTGCTTCATTAATTAAAACCAATCAAGTTAAAATTAAAATTAATTACTGACTAATTTGAAAATTAAACAACACAATGTTGTATGAAATACATAAAATCCTAAATAAATACCTTTTGTTAAATATCGTAATAGTTAAAAAATATTATTTAAAAATCACAAAACATTTGTGAATAAATAAATAAATAATGTTGTATATATTATCTCATAGAACCATATTTGTGGTAATTAATTGTTGTATCACTGTTTAGTGTGCAATAAATAGTGCAATAGAATACCACAATAAACAATATAAGTAATAAATAGTAGTGAATAGAAATCAATGTTAAAAATACAGAAATTAAAAATAAAAATAATAATGAAATATTAAATATTCAAACATTATTACATAGATTATGCTCCCTATACTCAGAATAAATGCAAAATACAAATAATTTGATACAAATAAATAATGTTGATGATCTCTTATTAAATGTTATATGTTATAACTTAGCCCTTCTTAATTTCAAAACACTACTTAAATTTATATAGTCATTTAACCCTGGCCATTTAGCTGCATCCAATCTCAGCTGCCATATAAGCTCCCTATGTTCCAGTTTAGTCTCCCAGTCACCCCCTCTCTTGTCAGGTGTTATCTGGTCTAACACAATAAACTTAATTTCCATATCTGGGCAAGACAAAGAGTGTTTATAAAAAGCATTGGTCTCTCTTTTCTTGGAAATATCATAGAAGTGTTCATAGATTCTTCTCTTTAGGGTCCTTTCTGTTTTCCCAACATAGAAACTTTGACATTTTATACAAAAGCCTAAATATACAACATATTTTGCATTGCAGTTAAAATACCCATTAGACCGGAATAGATATTTCCTAGATGGGATGTATATACTATGATCTTTCAAAATGGCAGTGCATTGTTTGCACGTTCCACATTTATAAGTTCCTTTCTTAGATCTACTACCAATGGTGTTTGTCATTTCTTTTCTCTCAAATAGCTCGTTCATGTTAGTACCCCTGCGTCTAACAAATGTAGGTTTAGTTGGAACCTTTGTTGAAAAATCTTCATGCAATGTGTGAACTGGCCAATACCTTGTTATTGTTTCCTCTATCAAATCAGAGTTGTTGGAAAATGTATGTATATAACTAGTTTGTTCTAATTGCTGGGTATTCTTGTGCAAGTTGTCCACTTGCGGTAACATGCACCCTAAAAGTGGTGGGTATTTTTCTTCTCTGCATGCGGAAATTTCCATGACCAAGTTCTTAACTAGTTTGGCTGGGTAGCCCCTTTCACAAAATTTCTCTTCTAAACAGCTAACCTCATTTGAGAAGTATTCTGCAGTGCTACACATTCTAGAAGCGCGGATTAGTTGCCCTTTGATAATTCCTTTCTTTTGATAGAAAGGATGACTGCTACCAAAGTGTAGATAAGAATTAGAATATGTGGGTTTCCTGTATACTCTTGAAGCAAACTTGCCATTAGTGAGATCCTTAATTATAGTTACATCCAAATAGTTCAAACTAGTGTTACTGACCGAGTGTGTAAAAGTCAAAAAGGAAGTGGTGGAGTTAATGTAATTAACAAATTTCTGAAAATCCACCTCTGTTCCATGCCATAACAAACATATATCATCCAGGTATCTAACATAGTGTTTAATATGTTTCACCCAGTCTGTGCCAAATATAAAAGTCTGTTCCCATTTGTGCAATACAATGTTCGCATATAAAGAGGCACAAGAAGCTCCCATTGCAACTCCCAATTTTTGTTTGTAAATTTCGCCATTGAAACAGATGAAGTTGTTGTTTAACACAATATCCATGAATTCAACTAGCAAATTCGCAACGTTGGCACCAAGATTGGCTTCTTTGACCAAAACCTCAGTGAACCAATCCAGACCTATCAAATGCGGTATACTAGGGGAATAGTTGCACTATGTCGATAGTTACCATTAAAAGGTCTGGGTGGTACAAGTGGGATCCCATACCCTTTAAAAAGTCCCAAGAATCTTTGCATATGTGAATAAAATAAAACATTATTGTTCCAGTTATATTTTATGTTTAACATTTTGTCTGTACTTCAATTTGCATTTCAATGTTAGTATCCCACAATTCCATTGTAGTGGGTGGGGTTACATAATTATGTATGCAAATCTTATGTTAATCAGTGTACAGATTTTTGGCCAGTTGTACCTATTTTTCATGGGCCTTTTGTACAGATTTTTGATGTTTCCAGGTTGAGAGGTATGGATACAATTCAACACCACCTTTCTCACAATACTAAAATGAATATGCCCCAGTCAGGGAAAAAAAAGAGTTAAACTAAACTGCACCCTGGCTATCATGAAGAACTAGACAATTAATAAGATTAAGAGATAAACCCTGGAAAACTACAAAACACCAGGAAAACCTACAGCTCTTCGGGCAACTTAAGAACAAAACCAAACTAAGCATAAAATGGGAAAAAACCTAACTGTACCACACAAGACATTCATCAAACAATCCAAAGCTTTTTTCTGGGAATCCAGCAACAATTTAATAAACCCAGGTTGAAACTCTCAACCAAACCCATCCAAAAAAAATGCAGTAGTAACAGAAAACTTTAGTAATCATTTCATGCAATTCATCACTTCTATTATAAAAATATAGCTTACCTCTACTAAAATGCAACTCATACTATACACACTTCATTCTAAAACCATTCTCCACCTAACTAGTAAGAAAATGACTGCTTAAACTAAAAACTACCACCCTTACCACAGACAATCTTCCACCAGAATATTTAAAAATTGCTGCAGATTCTATTGCCTACCCTCTAACCCTATTAATAAATAGATCAATCAAATAATGCTCTATACTACTATCTGAAAAAGGCACACACTTTCTCTCTACAAAGGAGGCATATCACATGATTATTCTAACTTCACCACCAATTGCAGTACTATCCCATATCAAAAAATTCTCAAAAAATTCAAACAAATCCATCTAATTGACTACCTTAATACAAATAACCTCCTGTCTCCCACACAGCATGTGTTTTTGCCCTAATCGCAGTACAATTACAGCCTTATTAGAATTTACAAACATCATCAGTGCTAACAGAAATTCTGCCAGTCATGAATCCTCACTATTTCTTGACTTATCTAAGGTATTTGACACAGTATCACATCATCTACTACTACAAAAACTCACTTCTCTTGGTGTCTCACTCTCATTTCTCTCTCTCTCTCTCTCTCTCTCTCTCTTACACCTTTTTTCTGGTTTAAAAGCTACTTACAAGATAGATTGCAAGCTGTTAGGTGGCAGACTGAGCATTCCTGCCAGTCATAATAGGTGTACCAGAATAATCCATACTTGGACTCTTCTTGTTTAATGTCTTCATAAACAATCACCAATTAGTAACCATACACGCTAGCCTCATATAATATGCAGATGACTCCGCCATAATCTACTCTGCCCTTACCTTGGAAAAAAATACAAGACCTGACTCAAAAAGCCTTCTCCTCCATTAAAACATTATTAGACAGTTACCACCTTCTTCTCAAGCCCCCCAAAATACCAAGCTGCTTCTCTTTACCCGCAAGTCACATTCATCAACTATAGAGTCCACATCATAATAACATCAGAACAACACAACTACTGATGTAGTTTCACACACCAGACTCTTAAAGGTGACCATAGATGAACTAAAAATCAAGCCAAACCGCCAAACAGTAATCAAAAAAGCATACCAAAAACTAGGCTTGCTTTATATTTCAAAGACAAAGCCAGGGAAACAGTTGCAAGAACCTTCCTACCATCTGTACTATTTAATGCCACCCAAATTCTTACTAACCAAACTGTAGTCCAAATAAGTAAACTAGATCAGCCCTGTAATGAAGTTGCAAAATTCGCTTCAGACTCTCCACATCTTACCTACCACTGCCAACTATTTAAAAGACTAAACTGGATCAAACTAGCCAACTACCTTCATCAATCCCAACTATTAATTCTAACTCAAAATACAACCCAAATAAATTTCCCACTGTAAAATCTTTATTACAGCACTACAACCTAATCAGGAACCTATACTCTCAAGATAAATCCCTACTCACCATGACTAAATTCCAAACCACTGCAGGAGATGCCTTATGCTCCTTCTATGTATCCAAGCTTTGGAGCCTCTTCCCCCAAGAAAATTAAGGATCCCTCAATCTCTAATGTAGAGATAAAAAAAACATCTCAGTCAATCCTGGATCTGCCAATGCATATTCACAAGCTGAACTATGCCAAATGGTATGTAACCAACAAACACTTGAACACAGCGACCTCTAGGCTTATGCAACTTGGAAAGAAATGAATGTAAATAAATATGTCTGCTTAACACAGTGGAACTGCAGAAATGTGTCTTGTGAATACACTACCTTCAGAATGTAAATATTGCCTTTCTTTAAAGAAATCTTCATTAGACACCTTGTTATTCCTGTAATGCTCTACAATACTTGCTAGGAATATGTGTAACAAATGTACACTGTATACATATAAACTCTATCCTGTGCTGGCACTTTGTGCTGGTATTGTTACAGACTACAAAACTGTGAGAAATGTGTAACAAATGCACACTGTATACATATAAACTCTATCCTATGCTGGATCTTTCTACTGGTATTGTTACAGACCATAACACTGTAATAAATGTGTAACAAATGTACACCGTATGCATATAAACTCTATCCTATGCTAGCTCTTTGTGCTAGTATTGTTACAGACCACAGCACTGTAATCATTTTGTATATGTCTTTACTTTCATGTTCTAATTTGTAATAAGGCTGTATATGTTTTAACTTTCATGTTTAATTTTGTTACATCTTCCAATAATTTTTTTCCTGTATCATCAACCCCTTTTCCATTTTCTCCATGTGGCCAGAGCATTGTGTCAACTGCTGCCATCTCTCTTTCTCTTCAATGCCACCCTCCAAACTTCTTCAACAGTCATGCCTCACTGTTGCAGAACTTCTCTTGCACAGTCCATCCATTTCTTTACTGCACACCCTCATTTCCTCTTGCCTTCTTTCTGCCTGTCCCAAATCTTCACCAGATTGTCTTTTTCTTCTTTTCTTTACATGTGCCCCAACCATCATAATGTGGACTCTGACTTTCTCTGCAGTTAGAGCTACTCTTGCTTCTTCTCTGACGTCATTATTTCTTAATTTGTCCCACACTGCGCATCCTACTACCAAGTCTCAACCACTTCATCTCAATCACCTCTAAAATCCCCAATTGCTCTGTTTCTATTGCCCAGGTTTCTCTACCATACAGCAGTACTGGTTGTTTTGTGACCCTTATTCTTCAGCTTTTTTTAACATTCTTCTGACATACACTACCCCTGACACTCTGTGTCAGTTGGCTGCCACTCCTCTGATTCTAGGTTTGACCTCCTCATTCAGACTTGCCTTCTTCTCAACCACCCCTACCAGATACTTGAAGCTGTTAACCTGTTACATGGTATTCCCTTCTATCTCAATTCTTAGCTTCTGTTGCTGCTTTTTCCTATTTCCTGCCATTACAAGTGTCTTATCTGCACTCAGTTTCATCCTATGTGCCTTCAGTTTTGCATTCCATTCCCCTATACTTTGATGAAGTTCTTGCTCATAGTCTGCCTGTACTAACACATTGTCTGCATACAGCAATTTTGGTAATCTAGCCCCTCTGATCTGTTTGCTAATGTAGTCCATCACCAGCATGAACAGTAGGCTCAGAGCTGCATCCTGATGCACAACCAGTCCAGCTGGGAAGCCTTTTGAGAGTCTGAACACTGTTCATACTTGAGTCATTGGGTACTTGTACATAGACTGCACTAATTCCATCAATGTTTCTGGGACTTCAAACCACTGCAGGACTGCCCAAATAAGCTTACTTGGTATATTGACATGCTTTCTCCAAGTCTAAGAATGCCCAGTTGGACTCTTTCCTCATCTCTAGTTTCTTCTCAACCATCTGTCTCACTGCAAACATTGAGTCTGCGTCCTTATCTGAATCTGAACTGCTTATCTCCCATCTTACTTTTTGCTACTCTGTGTTTTAATTTATCACTTACCCTTTCCAGAACCTCCAGGAGATTTTTGTTTGTTATTAAAGCAAGAAAGTTTTATGTAAGTTGCAGCCTTTCATTTTCTGCCTTGTGGAAGGAGATTTTTGTTTGTTATTAAAGCAAGAAAGTTTTATGTAAGTTGCAGCCTTTCATTTTCTGTCTTGCGGAAGAAGGAATATCAGCATTTCATCAACTTTTCATTTTGGGCTTCCAGAGCCAGCTTCCAGGTTGTGGATCTGCTTTGCTTTATTGGTGCTTTTCACTTGTTCTTGGTATACTTATTTTCCACTCATCTTGGATACGTCTTTCTCTCCACACTGCTATGAGTACCCTCAGGAGTCATTTCTCCACCATCTCACCCAACATCTTGATCATATCTGCTGTGACCTCAATTAAGCCTGCTGATTTCCCTGACTTCATTTTTCTTGGTGCTGTTCTTACTTCTTCTAAGGTGGGCTCCTCCTCTTCTTTCATCATAAGATGTGTCTGGGTGTAACACCTTCTGTGTGGTTTTCTACATTCAGAAGCTGCTGGAAGTACTCCTTCCTCTTTGATTTCCTGTGGACTAGTGAGCAGGTTGTTGCTGGCATCCCGTATGAAGGGTATCTGACTACCTTCTTTATATTTCTGCTTTTGCATTGCAACCTAATAGAGTTCCTTTGTGCCACCTACTGTGTCACTTTCCAGAAGCTGAAAGAGTGTCTCTGATGCCATGCTCTTTGCTATTGCAACTGCTCTCTTAACTTCCTTGTTAGCCAACCAGTATTCCTTTTTAGCCTGGTCCATCTTTAATACTATCTCATACTTTTTATTGCATTCTTTCTTTTGATGATTTCCTGAACTTTTTCATTTCACCACAAGCTTTCCTTATGTATCTTATTTCCATAATTGACTTGGCCACATAACTGTTCTGCAGTCCTCACAGATGTTGCTTTGAGGTCATGCCATTCTTCTTCAATTCCACCTATTTGCTCTTCTTCTTAAGGTGCTAGAGCCCCAAGTAATTCTTTGAACTCTTGAGCTTTCTCTCCAGTGAACTTCCAGGTCTTCAGCCTGGTCTCTGTTGACCTTAGAACCTTCTCTCATCACTGTGTGCAGCTGATTATGTCAACCAGTTGTTTATGCTGTGGGTAGACTATTTCATTGGGGATGACTTTGCAATCACTGATTCTACCCTGCTGACCTTTCCTTACTAGCAAGAAGTCTACCTGAGCTGCATGTTGGCCACTCTTGTAGGTGATCGTGTGACTATCTCCCTTGCTGACCCATGTGTTGGTCACCATTAAGCCATTTGCCAGGCAGATGTCTCGAATGGCCACTACTTCTTTATTCCTGTTGCTTACCCATGTGTTCTGTCTTTCATGATATGTGCACTCAGATCCCCCAGTATTAACACCAACTCATGTTGTCCTTCTTTATCTAGTAGGTCCTCCTGCAGTTGCTGTCTGAATGCACTCTTTCCTTCACTATCACAACCCTCCTGAGGGGCATAGGCTGAGATTATGAATAGTGCCCCATCCTTCCTCTGCCATGAATCTTTTACTAATTATGATGAAATCTGTCACTGTTTGAAACCTCTCCCTTACTACAATTTCCACAGCATTTCTAGTCTGTCCTCCTCCTGAGTAATAATACTCTGGATACCAAGCCAAGTGGCTTTGTTACACTGCCCCTTCCATCTTGTCTCCTGAATATAGAGGATGTCCACCTTCCTTCTTACCATCATGTCATCCAGTTCCAAGCTGCATCCTATTAGTAAAACTACAATGAGTGCAGCAATTCATAGTTCATATTTGGTTTTACGTCCAGCTTGTGCTCAGTAGAGCTATCCAAGGTAACTCAGGATGGGCAACTGGACTCCAGCCTGCCTGTAGCTTACTGACCCAGGGCTGCTAGGCTTTATGGCAGGTACATACTGGCCAGTAGGGGCATATACACCCCTCCCACTATTAGCATGGGCCCCTGGTGTAGGTCATAGTAACCCCGGGTCCTTAACCCATACCCATTTTTGGTGACATTAGTCAACACAACTGAATCACCTACATACAATTGTTACACTGACAAGTGGCTAACCCTGGCATAACACACAGTCTGCAATCCATGTTCCCTTAACAGTTAATCCTCAAAGTGGTTGGTCTATACAACTTGTCCTCCTATAGGGCACCATCTAGAGTGTGTGTGGCTGTCCACAACTCTGTCCTTGGGTGACTTTGAGGTGGAAACATTCTGCATGTTTTAGGAGGTAGGAGCAACTTCACAGGGACACAAGAGAGCATGCAAACTCCATACAGACATTGTCCGGAGGGCAGGTTTGAACCTTGTACCTTTTACATGAGAAATGAAGACCTTAACCATTACTGCAACCAGTCTCTCTTTGAGTATACTCTAGTGCATTGTAATGTGGAGCTTTCTTCTCTGGGCCTCTGCTGGAAAAGGGTTATCATGCCCAGTCTGACTGTCCCAGTCAACAAATGTAAAATAAAAAAAATAAGATATGAATGAATGAATAAATAAATAAATAAATATAAGAATCAATCAGTAGAAGTTATAAATGATTACGGAGATTGGCTGGAAAAACAATATAAAAAGACATCTGTATGGCTTCCAGGTATGCAGCAAAGTCCAAAACATTTAGAAGTTTTGCATACACGTATTTGCACAGGTATTCTTATACTCCAAGCTGACCTCAGAGAATTTTTCATCAGGTAGATAACAATTGCTAGAGGTGTGGTAAGTAAGAGAAATGTTAATTGAGAGCATGTATTTTGGGAATGTAATGAGCATTAGTACCTAGCGGAGAATGGACCTTTTTCCCTTTCAACCCAACACCAGAGGGGAGCGGCAGGGGATGCCAGTTGGTATGGGTCTGGCTGGCATATAGGATCTGAGTTGCCTACACATAGTAAAGCCTTATTAAGTTTGATGCTATAGGTTGTCAAAAAAGTAATTACTTGAAAATTGAAATCAAATCTAAACCAGTCATAACTGCAGTATTGAATACTGCAAAAAGAACTGAAGCTGGAGTCTTCATAAAAGGAAAGGAGCACATAACATATAAGCTAACTGAATTTGTGGGAACAAAACATGCAGAATAATGTTCAGGGGGATGAGGAGTGAAATTTAAGCAAAGGCAGAATTTGAGCAATGTATTGTACTGTATTGTTGGAGTGAGCGATAATTTTTAAAAATGAAAACGTAATATGTATAATGCAAGATGTGATGCCCCTGCACTGGCCCAGTAATCAAGGAGCCTCAATCCTCACCACTGGCAACAGTAATGGATGTACACAATGGCAGGATGACAAGTAAACACACATTAAATTACAATTTCCCTTAAGAGCACATAGAGATTAGTGTCAGTCTGGGGCCGGTTTCTCCCTCTTTCTCCAGATCCCTAATAACACTCCCCACTGGCACAGCTACAGGGTTAAGATCTCAGGTAAGAGGTCAAGCCAAGACCTCCAGCACCCTCTCTGTCCAACCAGTGCTTCATGTCCCTGCCCAAGTAGCTGACACACACACACACACACACACACACACACACACACACACACACACACACACTTTGAGATTTGATTTATATACAAACACACACACACACACAAACCTCTAGGGAAGGCTAGCACAGGTTTACTAGCTATGCCCCACTTCTGCCCAGACTATAAGGTAGTTATCACTGCCACCAACCCCTCCTGATCAACTACTAGAAGACCCTTACAAAGGGTGACCAATCCTACTGTGTAATGTTACTATTATCCAAATGGTAAGTGTGACCAAAAGCAAGGCTATTTAAGAGTGGCCTGTACAGTGTCACCAAATATATATGCAAGTACACTAAGAGCTTAAATATGTCTCACAAATATCAGCCACAAAGATAGGTTTAAATATATTTAATAATAAATAATAAAAGAACAAGCCGATAATAAACACAGTAACTGCAAAGTTCAGAATCATAGGAAATATTTTTAAACAACATTGCAGGACAGTCTCAAATAAATACAGAAAACATCTAAACTAATCATTACTATATTTCTGTCTATATCTCAGAGATACTATGCCCTAAATACTTACTTACAGAGCAACACACAGGCAGAAGTGCTGAATGGATGTTTCTAGGTCCAAGACAAGATACAAAATACACAAAGTCTCTCTCTGAGAGAGTTCAGAGTTCTTCAATTACTATCAAACATTACTGCTGGGTTAGTTTGGATGACATCACTCTGTCACCTGCCTTCAGTTCCCAGGCTAACAGATACCAACAGAATTTTAACATCTCTGTGTGAGAAGTACACATCTCTCAGAAGTGCAGTTGCTAGGAGATAATAGATCAATAAAACACTTTACATTTTAAACATAGTAAATATTTCTCTCCAAGACGATAGAAAAAAATTCTAGCTCTAGACATCCTGTCTTCTTGCTGCAATGAAACTAACTTTTATAGCACATCATAAAGCATTTCATTTCGACTTATTTTCTTGGAGTTTTGTAAGTTAATCTTGTATGTTCCAGCAGGGTATGCTGTGGTTACATTCTTGAAGCTCAGTACATAACATACAGTTCTGTATAAATCATATCAATATTCACAAATGACATAGAATTATTTACAAAACTCAAGATATGTGGGCTGGCAGTGTCATATTTCTCCCCTCCCCAAAAACTCAAGCTAGTTTTTCAAGTGACCCTTGAGCAACATTGCTTGAGAGAGTTGTGCCTATCTGGGAATACCTTACCCCATTCCCTGCCTTAAGAGTCCATCTGCATTGGCAATGCTAACCCCACTGCAGTGTTGCACTGTCATATATGCTTGCAACCCTAGGCTCCACCTTAGTAACTTGGCATTTTGATGGCTGGCTTGATGTAGCCATATTAAGGGATTGTGGTCTGTAACTACAGTGAATTTACTTCCATACAGATAAGGTTGAAGTCTCTGCAGTGCCCACACTATGGCTAGGCATTCCTTTTCAACAGCTGCATAGCATTCCTCTCTGGGTTGGAACCTACAACTGAGATATACTACTGGGTGCTCTTCTCCCTCTGAGGAAAGCTGGCTAAGTACAGCCCCCACCCCATGGTTTGAAGCATGCACCTGCACAATAAATATTTTGCTGTAATCTGGACTGGCTAACACAGGGGGTCCTCCCAAAACTCCTTTAAGCTTCTGGAATGCCTGCTCACATGCTGGGGTCCACACAACCTTATCTGGCCTGTTTTTCCTTGTCAGGTCTGTGAGGGGAGCAGCTATGGTACTATAACTGTGGCGAACTTTCTGTAGTACCCTGTTGTCCCTAAGAAGGCACTCACCTGCTTTTTGGTAACAGGGACAGGCCAAGCTTGAATGGCTTCCACTTTGGCAGGTTCTGGCCTAATCTTACCACTCCCCACTCTATGTCCCAGGTAGGAGACCTCTGCAATACACACCTGACATTTGCTGGAGTTAATGGTCAACCCTGGCCTCTGTAGTCTGCCCAGCACCTCCCTGACATGCTGAAGGTGCTCTTGCCAGGTATGGCTGTAGATGGCAATATCATCAAGGTAAGCAAGGGCAAACTCTCCTTCTAGGATACAACCTACCAACCTCTGGAAAGTCACTGTGGCATTTTTTTATCCCAAAGAGCATCTTCGTGAACTCATACAAACCAAAAGGAGTCACAAAGGCTGACCTCTCTCTAGTACTGGGAGTCACGGGCACCTGCCAGTAATCCTTGGTAAGATCAATGGTGGTAAGATACCTAGCCCCACACAGCTGTTCTAGAGCTTCATCTGTCCTAGGCATGGGGTAAGCAAATGACTCTGTGTGACTATTTAATTTTTTGTAGTACACACAGAACCAGGTGCTGCCATCCTTCCTTGGCACCAGCACCACTGGGGAGGCCCTTGGACTGCAGGATACCCCTAGTTCTAAGATTTCCTGTATCTTCTCCCTCAGAGTCTGTCTGACTCTCTCAGGAACCCTATATGAGGCCTGCTTAAAAGGCCTTTGGGGTCCTGTATCCACATGGCACTGCACCAGGTGGGTGCACCCTGGTTTCCCAGTGAACATGTCCCAAACTCCTGTAACGCTGCTCAGATTTCTTGAGCCTGGGTAGGGGATAGGTGCTGGGACACTGCTACCCCTTCCACTAAGGTGTCAGCTCAAGTCTCACTGAGGAGATGAGTCACCAGAGCCCCCTTAGACTCCTCCTGCCATCCACTGCATACACTCAGCACAAGGGCCTCCCTATCATGGTAAGGTTTCATCATGTTAACATGGTACAATTTGTGCCCCTGCCTCCTGCCTGGCAGTTGTACCATGTAGTTAACATCACTGACCTTCCTTACCACCTTGTAGGGTCCCTCCCAAGCTGCCTGCAGCTTGTGGTGTCTGACAAGAATGAGAACCATTACCTACTGCCCTACAACATACTCTCTAGCTCGGGCATTCCTGTCATACCAGACCTTTTTCTGCTGCTGGGCTTCTT
Organism: Protopterus annectens; assembly: GCF_019279795.1. Classification (NCBI taxonomy): domain Eukaryota; kingdom Metazoa; phylum Chordata; order Ceratodontiformes; family Protopteridae; genus Protopterus; species Protopterus annectens. The sequence continues at coordinate 1,293,305,680 of NC_056737.1, forward strand.
CCAAGTTCTCCGAGCCTTGTCCTGAGGTTTAGGACTTATGCCACAACAGACACCTTATGAGATTCACACTCACCCTCCCACTCATCTCAAATCAAATCTAGAGGTCCCCTCACCCTATGCCCATACAACTCAAATGGTGAAAACCTGTGGATTCCTGGTGCACATCTCTGTAAGTAAACAACAGATGGGGAAGGCTGGCACAGGTTTACTAGCTATGCCCCCTTCTGACCAGACTACAAGGTAGTTATCACTGCCACCAACCCCTCCTGATCAGCTATTACAAGGCCCTTAGAAAGGGTGACCAATCCTACTGTGTAATGTTACTATTATCCAAATGGTAAGTGTGACCAAGAGCAAGGCTATTTAGGAGTGGCCTGTACAGTGTCACCAAATACATATGCAAGTATCCTAAGAGCTTAAATGTGTTTCACAAATATCAGTCATAAAGATAGGTTTAAATATATTTAATAATAAATAATAAAAGAACAGCACAATACTCAATCAACACAGTAACTACAGAGTTCAGAATCACAGAAAATATTTCAAAACAACAATACAGGACAGTCTGAGATAAATACAGAAATCATCTAAACTAATCTTTACTATATTCCTATCTATATCTAAAAGATACTATGCCCTAAATAACTTACTTACAGAGCAACACACAGGCATAAGTGCTGAATGGATGTTTCTAGGTCCAAAACAAGATACAAAATGCACACAGTCTCTTCTCTGAGAGAGTTCTTAAATTACTATCAAACATTACTGCTGGGTCAGTTTGGATGACATCACTCTTTGTCACCTGCCTTCAGTTCCCAGGCTAACAGATACTAACAGAATTTTAACATCTCTGTGTAAGAAGTACATATCCCTCAGACATGCAGCTGCTAGGAAGACATAGAGCAATAAATCACATTAAATTTTAAACATAGTAAATACTTCTCTCCAAGACAATCGAAAAAAAAAAACTTCTAGCTCTAGACATCCTGTCTTCTTGCTGCAAAAAAAATAACTTTTATAGCACATCATAAAGCACAACATTTCAACTTATTTTCTTGAAGTTTTGTAAGTTAATCAACAGGGTATGATGCGGTTATAGTCTTGAAGTTTAGTACATAACATACAGTTCCGTATAAATCATGTCAATGTTCACAAATGACATATAATTATTTACAAAATTCCACATAGCTGGGCTAGCAGTGTCACACAGGAAACTAATGAAAAAATGTATTTCTACCCATGTCATTGTTAAAATATTCTGAATGTAATAATATTTAAAAAAAAGAAACTTAAAAAAAGCCAACATCGTTGTCAATGTAGGTCATAATGTTACACTAACATAGGCTACAAGAAGGGAAGCAACTTATTCAATCAGATACAACACAATGTTGCTATGCTCTTAGAACCCATTTGAAAAAGAATGGATTAGCAGACTTCTCAATGAGTGGCATCTGGTTCTTCTTGGAGAATCTACAGAAGATGAAACACAGTCAGATCAAAATGCACTAGCTCCCTTCTTCCTACATTTACCATATTCTATTCAAATAGACTGCACTATATGGTAAGGTTATACTGACCATTTTGTAGAAAAAGTACTTATTTTATAGCATGTGTTCTGTCCAGTAGAGACATATTTTGAGTATTTCAGAATATGAGCACTAAATAAAGAGAATAATAATCCTACCTTAAATGCATATAATGAGAAAGCAATTGAAAAGTATCTGACTAGAACAGACATATTGTAATTATGTTGATATACCCAGTACAATATAGTCAAAACAAGTTGTTAATGAATGCAAGCAGTAAGGTCTCTTCTAAACTGCAACATAAGCTATATAGCAAAAGTAAACCAAACCAGATTGACTGGTCAAAATATTCCTACAAGCACTTGCTAATGCCACTTTTAAAAGTTTACAGTTATTTGGTGAGCCACAAAATAAAATAATCTTGGAGATGAAATATTTAATATACAATGCACAGTAATAACTTTTAAAATAGACACCAGTGATATATGCTACATGATATAAATGAAGAGGTTAATGAAAACAAGTTAAAAGAGTTAGAACAAAAACAGTTATAGAAAAATTATCCTAGTGGAACTACTAGTCAACATTCTAAAGATAACGGGAAGAGAAGGCAGGCACTACTCGTCTGCAAAGGATCGGGACCCACCAGCAATGACAGCAAAATGCCATCATTCTTTTCCTTAGAGAGGAGACAAAACTCTCATCTGGTGCAACATGCGGACTCCTAGAGAACCTGTTATTTACCAGGATAAAGGCAAGACAGAGGCAGCACAGAGGTGGGCAATAAAAAGGAGCATGGTCTTTCCCAAAATCTACATAAAGAAATATATTGTCTTGATGAAAGGTGGAAGAAGATCTGTACAACATAATTCTGTAAATGTCTGAATAAATCTGCAGGGTTGGAGTGACTGGAGTGGGTACACTATTTCAGATAAGAGATGCATGTGAACAAGAGGACACAATTTCAACGAACAAAGTGGATGGCTCAAGTGAAACTTGAAATTATATGTTTCACAGAAAGGATTCATAGGTTCATAGGTTAGTACTAAGCTAACTGCCCTTGTCAGCCATTTTAAGCCTAGCCAATTATCCCTTGTGAGACTCAAACCATGTACTTTGTGCTTGCAAGGCAAACACCTTAACCATTAGGCCACCCTCCCATAATGAATAAGAAAACTTTCTGAACAGGAAGGAAACTGTTACTGCCTACAATACTGCAGCTCGCGACATCATCACTACTACATCAAAGAGTTACTAACTACAACACTGTACATGCACAATTGAATAAGAAGGTCTTAGATGTTTTAGCAGTGCAACAAGAGCAGATGAAATCCAAGACATTGTCAACACACAGAGGAAATGAAACTGTCTGTATGTGAATCTGTCATCTGGTACCCAGATTGGGGTAGGCCAGAAATCACACATGACACTACTGAAGGGAAGTGGGGCAAATAATAAAATATCAACATCTGAGAAGCAATACGTTATGAGTCTATATACACATGGATGTCAATTTATCAAAGAATGTGAGCACAAAAATGAAGCAGTAATGAACTATGTCTGTGGGTATCCCTATGCCTTGATACCAAGAGTTTCGTGCCTGCCTTAATGTTTTACTTTCTGTGGGTTTCACATGTGGCACACAATGTACCACACATGCTGCTTGCAGCAACCTTTTAGTTTATGGTCCTCACCACCTACATCCATTACTGTCTGGATGCCATGAATCATGTGGTGCTGTACAATTTTTTCAAGGCATGGCAAATGGATGTCCCTCCTATGCATGCCCTGCCCTTGTCTCAGAGCTGACCTCATGTACTCACAGTTAGCAGTGTTTTTTTTTTCAGTATTGCTGCCATTGATATTTCAGTCTACAACATTTTTGCCTTTAGCTGTTGTGCACATCCATCATTGCAGCAACAATGTTGTGTGCTGAAATGTGCCAATCTGAACAGACTGTAGGATCAGAAACAATCATAGAATTCAAAGATACATAAGGCAGGCATAAGGCATTCTATATATGCCAGCCAGATGAAAAACAAATTAGCTGTTGATTTACTAGTATCTTCAGCTTATCCAGAAGGAAAAGAAATGAGTGAATTAAATAGGCCAAGCAGTCCCTTTGTACCACGAAAATGTACATTTCAGTCTTTTAACTCCTATTTTTTATCTACTTGCAATTGATTTTCGCAATCATGTCTGTGAATTGCATGATATTCTTTCTTTACAGCTCAAAGCTTTTTTATTACACAGTTCTCATTCTTCAGATAACCCTGTTTTGCAATGCATCACTGAAACCAAATCTGTAACTCCACTGTCGCTAGGTTTGGGTGATCAAGTCACAGTCTGAGTCACTGTGCAGGTTATGACCTTCCATTATTTAACTGCATGCCTTTGGTGATCAGACCACAGTAAAGGATGCTGCAAAACAGACGTGATGCACTCAATCCCTCTCTCCAGGTTATACTGTTAAAGGGATGTAAAAACAGCATATCGCCTGCAGTGTTTCTGTCTCTCATTCCTAGACATCACCTCTAGTCTGTTCTTCCTCAGGTTTCATATGACTAATACATTATATCGTGGCTGAAACTTAAAATATTAGGAAATCATTAATGCTAATTATCTTCTAAAACAGGGCAAGACATCTGCGTGAGTGGCAAGAAAAACATCAAAATTAAATGTATTTTAATATACCATACTGTTAACAGCCTTCACTGAACAAAATAAAGACAGGGGTGCTTATATAACAGATTGCAGACAGTAATATGCAAATGGTTTTAATTCTGAATGCCCAGCAAACATTAGAATAAATGGGAAAAAAAACATTATTTGACTTCATCTGGTTAGGTTATGATTGCTGCAGGCACGGGTAAAACAAGACAGCACTGCACGTGATTATCATATGAGGCTTTGCTTTTATTATTCATCTGCTGTAATTATAGAAAAAAATGTGAGCAGCAGAGAGACAGAAAGAGACAATACAGGAATCCATACTGTAATATTACATCTTTATACCTGTAAAGGTTTGCAGAGTTTTATTTCATAACCTGATATAGCATCCCTGAAGCAACTTTATATAACTAGCAAGAACAAGTGAAACTGACAAATGGTTCCCCACTACACACAGACAGACACACACATGCATGTGCATGTACACACACACACACACACACACACACACACACACACACACACACACACACGTACACATTCACCCTTTCCAGCCAAAATAATATCCTAAAAGATATTTAAGAGATGGAAGGTGATTCAAACTGACAATTAACGTTTGCCTAAAAACGTTCAGTGAAACAAAATTAATGATTACAATGAAAGCACTACTTTGCACACTAAAGCAATTTAAACAGCTTGTGTTTCTTGTTAGTTCTTATTTGTTATCATTGGGTTTAACCTACACCAGCTCATTCTGCATGAAAATGGGGCATGCATAAAATCCAGACGGTACTACAAAGTGAGGTATGCATAAAATCCAGACGGTACTACAAAGATGAAGAATTCCATGCTCACAGCTTAGACCTGGTTATAGAGTTTCCTTCCTAGCTGACTACCTGTTTATACCTCAAATGGCCAGAATGACCTGATCAAAGACAAAATGGTGTCTCTTCTGCCAGGACTAAGTTTGACACAGTCATTCTCACCACTATCATTAAAAAAAGTTTTCATATTTTTTCATGACATCACAGCTGACTTCAGTGTTTGGTTTACAAAGTATGCAGATGACTGCAGACTTTTGATTATTCTCCTTAAGCCCACTGAATCCATCTCCCTTCATGTGGCACTGAGCATTACACAAAATGGTATAGTAGAAATGCCACACCTTCAAACAAAACAAAAATACACCATTCTGAGATTTGGAAAAAACACCAGTTTTATACCATATTGACTGTCAGCAACTTAATGTTGACAAAACAGTAAAAGTCCCCAGAATCCTTCCAGATGATAACCTTTTATTAGATATCCATGTGGCCTCTACTGTCCAAAAGCATATGGAGCTGCCATCCTGATCATCTGTTAGGTTGACAATGATGCCAGGGAAGTAACTGTCCCCTTTACAAAGCTGTTTTCAGACCAATTAAACAATGTTGGGTCCTGTACTGTAGCCTAGTTTCATGCACTCTGGTGTACCTGAAGAAGGTATAAAGACTTCTCAGAAAGAAAATCAAATTATAGCCAAAGAGTGCACAACTCTCTCTCCCGTCCCTCCCTCTCTCTCTCCTCTGCATCTTACTGTTTTAGAGGAGATTTGTGATTGAGATACAAAGCAAAAAAGGGCTCAGTACTGTTTGAAACACTTTGCCTAGAATACTCTGGATGCCCTGCACACTGCAGCACTCTCAAAAAAAAAAAAAAAAAAAGAATATCAGAAATGTTGTGAAATATGACAGCTTCATATCTCAAAGATTCCCACAACTATGAAATAAATTTCCCCCTTACAATTAAACTCAACCCATCAAGCAATACCTTCCAGAAGGAAACGACTGATTAAACTCAGCTGGAGGAGCTCTTGGATTATGTAGCCCAGGCGGGTATGACCCTAGCCCTGAGCAGCATCCTACCATCACCCAGAATGATACCACAGTACAAGCAGAAACTGATTGATTTCAACAATTGGCTAAGTTTCTGGTGTCATATTAAGGGGATCCAGTATCTGTCTGTCTGGGATGACATGATTGACAGACCTCGATGCTTTGGCAGAGATGGCCTGCATCTGTCACCCATGAGCTTCTGGACACCGGCCAAGGCTCTTGCCACCACTATAGTGCCTTTTTTAGGTGATGTTCCAAAGGCCAAATTACCACCATAACAGCTATAAACAAATGCAATCTGAGGGTCATGTTGCACAACACTAGAAGTCTAAATCTCAAAATGCATTCACTTGAAGCACTCCTTAAAATGGAGAACATTGACATTTGTGCTGTAATGGAGACCTGGTTCAAAGCAGCAGACAAGGCATCCCTGCACCACCAGGCTATAACCCATTCCACACCTTTCGGTCCCAGAACTTGGACCAAAGCTCCAAAGGCGGTGGTGTTTCCATATTCATAAAGGATGTGCACACCTCCAGACTGGTAGCCCAACATAATGCATAAGAGATACTTCAGGTGCAGTTAACATTAGGTAAGACAGCAATTCATGTCCTAACCTGCTATAGGTCCCCAACCATGTCCCAAGACTCACACTCCACGTTCCTAAGCACCCTGGAGAATATTAGGGTCCAACCTAACACTCTAATACTGGGTGACTTCAATTACCACTCCATTAACTGGGAAAACTACTCATGTACCAATACACTTGCCCAATGTTTCCTGGAATTCATTAATTCCAGTGCCCTGGACCAGCTCATTCTTAACCCCACTAGAGGTAGCAACATCCTTGATCTGGTCATTACTAACATGGGCAACCATTGCTCTACACCAATAGTCAACTCCTCCCTGGTTAGATCTGACCACAAACTAATCACTTTGGAAATCCACATCCCTCCCACCCACCCCACTCCCCCTGCAAAGGTAACCACCATGAAAAACTTCTCCAAAGCTAACTTTGGGCTCCTAAAAACAGAACTGGCTAACTTCACAGCACCCATGCAAATGGAGAATAGTTGCATGACCGCCAAATCATACACCAATGCACTGTACAAACACGTACACAAATGCATGCATCTCACCATACCAAATAGAACTAAGATGGTCTCCTCCAAAAAAAGGAAGCCAATCTGGTGGTCCCCTACCATAAACAAACTCTACAACAGAAGGAGGAAACTGATGCAGAATAAGGTGAAGTCCCAAGACCGGAAAAACTCCCTTATCAACCTCAACAAAAAGATGAAATCCCTCATCAAATCCTCTAAAGCTAGCTATGAAAACAGAATTGCAGCAGATAGTAAAGACAACCACATGGCCTTCTATAGTTATGTAAAGAATCTCTACAGCAATACCCAGATTTGCTCTGAGCTACTGCACAATGGTATCTCTTATACCAAGCCAACAGATATTGCCAATGTACTGGCTGACAGATTCAGTGCCAGCTTTACTCTCCCACCCCCCAAGGACCAATCACAATACCAGCAGATTGCCAGGCACCCAGTATTACTACTGCACAGGTTAAAATAGCAATGTCCAAGGCCAAGAGTACAGCTTCTATGTGACCTGACAATATCCCTGGCTGTGTTCAACATGAACTACAGAGTGAACTGGCACCTTACCTGTGACCCATGTTCAGTCACAGCCTCACCTCAGGCTTTGTTCCTACTGAATGGTGCATTGCAACAGTCATCCCTCTCCACAAAGGAGGAACGACTACAGACCCTGGGAACTATCGCCCCATTAGCCTGATGAGTTTGATATGCAAAGCTATGGAACGCATCATAATGGACATAATAAACAAGGATATAGGGAATCTCCAAACTCTGGATCCCACAGAGTTTGGCTTTGTGAAGGGTAGATCATGCCTGCTCAACTTGGTTGACTTCTTTGAGTCAGTCACCAGAGCAGTGGATGAAGGCAAGGTGATTCATACAGCCTACCCTGATGTGGCCAAGGCCTTTGATACCATTCCCTGCTCAGGAATCATAGAAAAACTCACTAAGCTAGGCATCAACCCCTATATCACTAGGTGGGTTGCAAACTGGCTCACAGATAGAACCCACAATTTGAAAGTCAGAATGCCGACCAGTCACGAGTGGAGTCCCACAGGGTTCGGTCCTGGGTCCTCTCCTGCTTGGTATCTACTTCTCTGAAGTCCAGACCAAAACAAAGAGGCTCTAGCTGACAAAGTTCACAGATGATTGCAAGTTGGGAGCTATTATTAACTCTCCAAGTAATGTTGACATCCTACAGGAAGGCCTCACTGAGACCAACAACTGTTGTCAGAACCATGGGCTTAAGCTCAATGCCAAAAAATGTGTCATCACCCCCTTTGGGAAAACCCAGTTCCCATGAATTACCACATTGATGGCAGTCCACTGAACACAGAAGGTGCTATAAGAGATCTGGGAACACATGTTGACAACAACTTCTCTTTTGACCACCACATTGCCACTGTGGTCAGAAAGTCCTTTTATGTGGCACATCTCATTACTAAGGGTTTTGCATCCAGGAAGAAAGAGGTCATTGTCTCACTCTACTCTTCCCTCATTAGGCCAATCATCAAGTGCAATGCCCCATTTGACATGTACCTCACTAGAAACCTGAAACAACTGGAGAGGCCATAAAAGTACCTCACAAAGAGAATCCTAGGTCTTAAACACTTGCCCTATATGGACACACTCAAAAAACTCCAACTATTTTCTGCCTCATATTGCCTACTTAGGGCGATCTCTGCTTGACTTACAAAGCCATGTCTGAACCAGCTCTGTTAGAAATGCTACATCTAAAGAAATCCCAGTCCCTCCATACCACATAATCTAGAGACCTCAACCTCATTACCACAATCAACAGAAAGTGCTGGAGGACAGGTTCATAACCTAGAGACTGCCCATGCTATGGAATAGACATCCCATACATGTCAAACAGAACACCTCACTGGCCCTCTTTAAGAGAAATCTTGATGAGCACATGGGAAATAGAAAATTCACCCCAGGGATCACTCCAGTGGCTCTACTCGACAAGGGCACTGGGAACTAAGGTCAGGTGTCATGATGCCAGGGTACTCCTATGGGCTAGGCTTGTAAAGGCTTCAGGGCCATTAGCCTAGTACACACCTATGAACCTATTACACAGGTACCAATAAGTTACAACTTGGAACCCAGAACATAAAGCTCTCTGATTATCAAAAGGCTTTGAGTTTGTTCACCAACCTTGTGAAAGTTTCTGAAAATTACTTTACAAGAAAAGATATACACATTCACAGGAGAGGTGGCAAAAAGAAAAGCAGTTATTTAAGATGTATGCTGTACATGGTATACCAACTGTCCTGGACCACACAAGTTCCAGAGGCACATCCTGCAACACATCAGAATTTACTGTACCAATGATTACGTTTTCCTAAAATGTCTAGTGGAACCATATCTTATTATTATATATTACCACAACATTTACTTGTCATACATGGATATAACTGAATTTCTTGTGCCTCCAGGAGTTTAGCCCCGAGTCAGGTACTACTGGTTCATGGTTCACACACTGCATTTTGGACACATGACTGTAGATGCTGCTACTTCGGCTGCCCATCTTCTGCTTGTTAGTATTTTCCAAACTGCCAATCAAAGAGGTGATGGCATATCTACTCTTACACAGATGAGTGCATGTCAAGACGCACATTATACCCACCTAAGGACGGAAGGTATTGACTTTAAATAGAACACATGCAGCTTTAATGTGTTTGCAGGTCACAGGGCTGATGAGATACTTCCATCTTTGAAATCTAAGTCTGTAGTAGGGGTGTGTGTGAGATACTCAACCTGTAGTAAACTTGGCCAGAGAGTCTCTGCACAGTCATGTTTTTGATGCCATGACTGACACAGCTAGAGACAGGGCACAGTGGGCAGGCACATTGTTCATTATATCAAAATTGTGCAGTGTACTTCTCCTTGTGCTGCAGATGTGTTACCATAAATGGGCTAAACTGCAGTGCCACAGACCCCCCCACACACACACACACACACACACACACACACACACATGCGAGGATATAGTGTAACCATGGTCAGCATGCATCTATATCCATGGAATCAACCTCTCCTTACATATTCTCAGCCTCTATGGGAGTGTAACAATATCTGGCTTTGGAGGAACCTACCACACATTTCTGAGCACTCCATACTGTGGCAGTGCCCCCCCCACACACACACACACATATACACACACCAGAGAACAGAGTGTAACCATGGCCAGTATCCATCTCCTTACATGATGTCAGCCTCTATGGCAGTGTAACAATATGTGGCGTGTAACAATATGTGGCTTTGGAGGAACCTACCACACATTTCAGCCACTGGCAGTCCACGATCTGACATCATATGCTGCTGCTGTCACTATTAGTGAGACTGTTGGCAATGCATTGAAACAACATGTTCGGATCCTGGGGCCAGAGTGTAGCCTTACCTCACAATGTTTAACATGCCTTCAGGGCAACACAGGCTTTCTGCTACCGTATGCACAAAACTATACAAAATCTGTAACCCCACTTGCAGCTCTGTTAAAAGGTATCCCTGATAAGTGTCTCCAGTAGAAGATTATGTTATGAATCCAGTCTAAGCAAGCACTTAAAAAGAATAAAAACATATTCTGAATTTTCTACTGGCACACATAAACAATTCTACCTTAATGTTATTAATTATAATTTCTGGTATACCTTCCTGTCTCCATTTCCATGTATGACCAAATAAAATATGGTTTCACTGGATGTATATAGTCCATGTTAAGCATGTTTTGACCATAATAAATGGTATTTGATAATGTTTCTACCCGAAAATCGATACATTCTAATACTGCATTTGAATTTAAAACTGCATGTTAAACAGATTGCATATTAAATACTGATATTTTCCCATAATGATGGACCTCCAACTAAAATCAAAAGTGAATACAAAACATTGGATTTATAACAGTAATGGCACAAGGACACTTTGATATAGCTCAGGGAGGCCATGACTGAAGTATGGTGCCTTCTACATAAAGTGCTTGAGCTGATGTTTACTCATAACAAGATAGTTAATTCGAGTTTATTTTTATTATAAGCTAACTAGCTTATGTAGAATGTTAAGCAGTGATTAGCTCTCACCCAAAATCTACTTCAGTAAGAAACAAACTGTAGTATGCAACTATCTGGAAGTAATTATAAGTACACAGTGTACTAAATTAATCTGTCTGATTTCATTCTAAGTAATGACCATATTAAAGTGTTGAATAAAGGTTTGTCATTCATTCCAGCTTTTTACTCCAGGTTGAGTGAATTTGTGATAGATATCAAACAATTTGGGAGAAATTGTCTCACTAAAGAATACTTTTGGCAATGAAAATGTGAAGAATGACAACACTTGCCAGCAGAAACAGTACAAAAAACCACACACCTTTGTGCCAGCAAATCATCCAGCCATTGATCTGTTTGTACATATATGTGAGAACGATGTTGCCAACTAAAGACAGCATTAAACAGGCCAACAATATCATAGTTTAACCACCGGAGAAAGAAAAGCTTTACTGGAATTAATGAGAAATTATTACATTGTACTTAAACCAGCAGATAAAGGAGCAGCGCTGGTGGTAATGAACCTGAATGACTACAAGAGAAAGATGGAGGAGATGTTAAGAGACAACAGAACTTATCAGAATGTTACTAGGAAAGAGCTTGAAAAAGTAGTTAATGAGGTCAGTAGCACCTTGAGTGATATGCTTGCCACCAGACATCTCTCAAGAGCTATTTGATTTTTTCATCACAACACAAGCTCAGATACCCACTATTAGTGGTCTGCTGAAAATTCACAAATGTTTAAGTGACCCCCCCCCCCTCTGTTCCCCATAGTAGCCGGACAGGGTTGGGTCACCTAATCACTTTCTGTATATGTAGAGGACCAACTAAAAAAACCTCTACCAGAAGCTGATACCATACTTAAAGACACTGAACAAAGAAAAAAACACTGGTATTCCATTCCACCACAGCAGAAATCCACCATGATAGAGTCCTGTGTCAAACAGTAGATCTGAAGAAGGCTAAATAGCTGAAAGCGCTTATCGTTTTATCACTATGGAATTTTAATGCTGTTTTTACTTTTTCCATTAAATTTGCTTGCTGTTTGACACAGGACTCTATCATGGTGGATTTCTGCTGTGGTGGAATACCAGAGGTTTTTTCTTTGTTTGCTTCACTTTTCCACTGGTAAACCTCCAACAAGTGTAAGATAGTTTTTTCCTTAAATACCTAAAGACACTGGAGATTTTCTGGAGAAACTATATGATAAGATGAAATGATATACAGATTTCTCCAATTTTATTTTGTTGACCCTAGATATACGAAGTTTGTTTACTGTCATTCCCAACTTATATGGCATTGCAGCTGTTAAACAGTTTGTACAATCTAGATTGACATGTACAGAACAAGTCTGTTTATTATTAGAAATCATCCTAGAGAATAATCTTTTTATTTATGGTGACAAGTACTACTGGCAACCTTTGGGTGTTGCTATGGGCACCCCATGTGCAAATAGTTACTCTAACATTGTGATTGCCCAATGGGAGGAAGAACATGTCTTCAATTAATCCAACCATGGGCCACCCACCTGATTTATTATTGTCTGTTTGTGGATGATATTCTTTTCATCTGGGAAGGGGATGACATTCAACTGAAATTATTCATAGAATTTTTGAACAGCAAGACCACCTTCCTGTTCTTTGAAGCACTGTACTCTAAGACAGCCATTGAGTTTCTCGATGCAAAGTTATTTTTACATCCGGATGCAGGACTAGAGACCAGTATTCACAGGAAGAGAACATGGAGGAATCATTACCTGCACAAAGATAGTATGCATCTGAGGCATGTGTTCTGCAATATATTTGAAAGTCAAGCCACTAGAATCTCTAGGCTAAGCACAGCTGATGATGAATTTGAAAAAGAGTTTCAGCAACTTAAAATACATTTGCAAAGAAGAGGTTATTCCAATAGGGATATGAATCTTAAGAATTGCGATGTACAGAACATCAGAAAGAGGAAGGGCTGACCCTATTTTTCCAGTCAATTTGCTCATGATGAGAAAGTTACTAAGCACAATAACCATTTTCCACCATTAAAGTGCATCTTAACCTATTCTACAGATGTTCAACAAGTATGTGTGACATCATTAGGAAATATTGGCCAGTGCTGATGGAAGATCAGAGTCTACGTAAAATAGCGGAAGATGTACTCAGATTTACCTTCAAAAATAAAAAGAACATCGAGCGACTCTCGTGTCATAAAGATGGAACTACTAGGGGATCTCAACACAGTGAAGGCAGAAAAGGGACTATTAAACGTGGAAAATGCAAGGCTTGTCAGGACATCGATGTTTACAATTTGTTTCGCCATCCAGTTTCTGGCCAGACTTTTTCCCTAAAGGTGCGAGCCAACTGCAGCAGCAAGCAATTAATACATGTGGCTGACTGCCAGGACTCCAATGCCTTCTATGTAGGGAAGACAGATCGCCAATTTAAAGAAAGAATTCTTCGCCATATACGTGACATTGCCCATACTGACAAGACCAATGCTTTAGCACATGTCAAAATGCATCCTGCACACACCTTTAAATTTATGGTGCTACAGTTGATTCCTGAAAACATAAGGGCAGGTAATGTGCAGAATCGCACTGAAGTTGCTGAAATTGATTGGATCATCAACTTACGAGCTGATCGTGAACCTGGACTTAATGGTGTGGTACCATTAAAACCTACTCTAAAGACCAAACTTTTCAAAACCTGTCACTGATTTTCTCAGCTAGCTTTGAGTCAAGGAAAATCATGTGCCCACTGCCCCCTCTTTCTTCGCTATTTCTTGAAGAGAAAAATTTTATTGGCATGAAGTGGAGGGATCGGCTCATATATGCACTGTGATTGCTTTAGGTCGTTTCATTATGGTTCATGCACTGTGAATAATGAATAACAGCCTTTTATGTGACAAGATTCATCTCATTGAAACAGTGTCAATTTACCACATCATGTTTTATTTTTAACTAAGGTGTTGCATTATTATTTAAATCCATACGAAGAAAGAGGACAGTGTTTAATTTGAAAGCAAATGCACACCTGATGGAGTGATGTTTTAACTTACACTTGAAGTTTTTCCACTGACTGGATTCTAAGGAGGGTGTGATTCAACCATCATGTCCTGATAGGATGTTTTACCTCTGGCTTACACTGGAGGTGTCAGTTTGTGTAAACTTCTTGATTGGTTAAGCCTTCCTTAAATGGAACATTTTTTTCAGTTGCAACAGGATCTGAGGAAGGGAAATCCTGAAAGCGCTTATCCGATCCTGAATGGTGCACCTTTTTGTGTTTTTATATATTTTTCTACAAGCAATAGGATTTTTATCGAGGGTTCATTTTAATAAAGGATTTCAAGAGTTTTTGGATGTCCATGGTGTTTCGTTCATGATTTATTCACACCATTGCCTTTTCTTTCACAGAACACTTTTAGCTGCTAACAGGTTTGTTTTGGACTGTTTTACTTGTAAAATAAAGGTAAGCACTTAAATAACCTATAAATTAAAGCCATGGGTGTTTAAATCATGGACTTACTGTAACTCATCTGTGCTAAAAACATTGATGCCAACATGGACGTGTAGGCAAAAGAAACAAACTGTAATGAAAAAGTAATATTAGCTTGTTATATGCGAAAAAAGCTACAGGGAGTTTATTTTCATTTTACTGAAACAGTTAGGCTCTACCATGTCATTTCCATTCTCCCATAGCATCATTTCCAGTCTCCTGCTCTTTCCAACTCAATTTGTCTGTTGGTGACAGATTTGAAAGTTTACTTGGGAAACAGAACTGCAATTTTGCATATGAACGACACTTCTTACATTTACTAACACTGGAATGGTGCTTTCTGTCCTGTAAACAAATGGTTTGTCTTTATATATGTGTTGCAGAATGTAAATGCATACATAAAGCAGATGCAGCAGCCATTGTGTTGCCCTGCATAAATGTAAGTGTATCTCAAATAGCAACACAGCTATTGTGATGGCATGCATAAATCTAAGTGCATCTGAAATAGCAACACAGCCATTGTGTTGCCCTGCATAAATGTAAGTGCATCTGAAACAACAACAGCTGTGTGGCATTTGCTGGGGTAGCAAAAGACGCCCTTTATTACAGCCATCTGTTGTACATTTCCTCTCCAAACTAAGAAGCAGACACAGTACAAGAGTAAAAGCAGCAGAGATGATTGTTCTTCATGGCCTCACTACATGTGATCAATGACCAGCTGATCAGATTGTAACTGTCTAGAAACAAATAGTCAAATTCACTTTTGGGTGTAGGTGGTATCCTAGAGTGGTAAAGTCTGTAGAATCACTGAGCAAAACTGCTGTATTCTGTTTTGGGGAATTCCTCCTTTCCCAACACTGGGTGATTGTGCAGTTACTGCAACCTTTCCCTCTCTCCCCTGCTGTGGTCCACACAGCTTGGAAGTCAATTACTGTTAGCTTTATTTCTAAAACAAGTCAACATAATAAACCTAAGACTGTAGTTTCATAGGTTCATAGATTAGTACTAGGCTAACTGCCCTTGCGAGTCATTTTAAGTCTAGCTAATTATCCCTTGTGAGACTCAAACCCTGCACCTTGTGTTTGTAAGGCAAACACCTTAACCATTAGGTCACCCTCCCATTCTTCTAAAAATGTTTCAAAAGAAAAACCTAGATGCAGATAGATTAATTCATTACTTAATATGGTATTCTTTTCTCACTCAGAATAATTTTCAATGGTTAGAGGACTCTTGCTTCCTTATACATTTAAATACTGTACCCACAGTTCTAATAGGAGCCCTATTTATAAACTTAAATAGAGCCTTTGATGTGGTTAATCATGTTGTTCTAATTAATTAAGCCCCATTTAGTATAAATAACCTACAATAATCTTCAAATTACCCAAATGAAATAATAATACATGTGAGTATTAAGCAAGTCCACATTCTGAAATCAGGTTCTGTTTGGACCCCTGCCCACACTCTATGTATACTACTGATGGTTCAACATTCCTATAAAGATTGAAAGAAACTCTTCTTACTGATGATCTTGTCATATGAGCTCCCAACAGGGATGTAAACATTTTAGAACATGCCTTGCAAAAGCAGCTCCATATGGCTAGAGACCAATTCAACTCTTAAAAATAGCATTGTGCATTAACTTTTACTGTCTTACTTGGAGAAAATAATGTTTCTGCCAAATCAATGAAAATACTACATCCAAATGATTACTTAATATCCCAAAGTAAAAGTTTTGAACATCTTCAAGGATGCCTGGATAAAATTTTGGACTTCTAGTTCCATACAGACTCAATCACCCCCAGAGCTCTAATACAAAGTAATGAGACATATAAAGCAAACAAGGGTACTTGACACAAAATCCAAACAAGCACCTGGTAGAAATCTTCAACTTCCTACACTACACGTATACCCTTCTCCTGCTTGTATGTGGCTCAAAATTAAATGGAAAGTGTTTATAAACTTGTACCAAAACAGTATATAGCTTTATAACACTATCTAGTCCCAGGGAACAAACATATTGCTCTGTATTTACCTAAGCAAAGTTAATTGGCAACCAGTTCAAGAAAGAACTATCTACCTACCTACCTGATAAATCCTGTCACTCACAACCTCATAGATTTAAAAAGGCAATGTTTTCTACTCTGTAAAATAAATAAAATCAACAATCATACTTATTTCCTTAGAGGCCAAATTGAAGAAGCCATCATATTTCAAATACCAATAGCATGTAATAAAGCTAGAGATGGCATACTCAAAATATGGTGTTACCATTAGGAAATGTTCCTCACATCTGATCTTAGAAATATCTGTTAATTACTTTGTGTTGAAACCAGGTGGCTCTGCGTGTGAAATGAACGAGCAGAATGTAAACTGCTGTCAAAACTTCTGATAGACACAGTTTTGGCAGTCCATATGAGCTTTCACTCATGAGATCATGTGTACTTTTTTATTGATAAGACGGCTGAATTCCTAAAGGTCTGCAAAGCATTGCTTCCATTGTGGAAGCAACACAATGCCTATCAATGAAAAAAGTATCAGTATTTAACAAGAGGTACAGGCTGTGATTCTAGAGTTTCTACAAGCAACCCAGACTGAGTAACAAAATCCACAATGCTTTAAAAATGATAGCACTGCTGTAAAAGAAAATACTGGAATATACTCCATACAGTTACATGAAACCTAATGCAGGCCAAAGTATTCAACAAGCTGCCTGGGATGGGAAAGCATGTGACACAGAAACAAGATCGCAGAGATGAGCGGCAGAGCTGAAAACATTGAGACAGCTGAAACATCTGTGGCCTACAGGAGGCTACAACCCAGCACAGCTACACTGATTTACAGGAAGAAAAACTGTGATGTGGTTAAGCACAGGTGGGTAGAACACATTGTAAACATTTCCAATGCTAGAAATGGGGTGGCAGGAAAAAAGAAAAATGTGTGGGTTAGTCAACAGTAGGAAATATTAAAGGTATGACAATGAGAGATGTCAGGGAGGCAGCTGACAGGCTGGGGATGCATTTTATAGTTTTGGTAGGATGAGTCACCATTTTCTTTAAGAGCAGAGATGAGCAGGGGAAGCAAAAGTAGGGGAGTGGTACACACACATTGGCCAGTGAAGTAAGCACAAAGCAGATATACTAAAAAATAGGACAAACAGGGGTGAGCATAACACATGTGACTAGGGAACATGGAAAGTGAAAACACAGACACAAGATAGACATTAGTAATGGAGGATGAGTCAACAACCTAGGATAGGATTTATCATAGAAGGAGGGAATAAAGATACCCACCATGCATGTCTAACAACCCAAGAATACGGAGGTTTAGCAACTATGCATACAGCATACGTGCTCAAGAGCAGCCACAGCTTACAACATAGAAGACTATCATATGGGTCACCACATCCATTAGATGTGGACACTCAAATTATCATGAAGTACACATCATTGCAAAGGTAGCAAACTAAAGGGGATAGCAGATGAAAATGTGCAAATTAACACTAAGGAATGCAAATGCAGCTATATTGGAGTAATGTGTGCTGCCATGTTGCATATACAGTACAAGGATTTTGTAAGACATTTTAAGACCAATGCTTGATGCTTCTAGCATACAAACTTCAGGTTCTCCATATGGCAGTAGCATACTACCTTCAGGTTTCCCACATATCCACAGCACGGCATGCATTGCAATCACATACTGACACATGTACTATGGATAGCACACTTATGCAATCAAAGCCCAATGCACATATACAATCCCCCTCTCTTAGCCATGTCAAGTTATGTATGACACACACAAATGTGCTCATATTTACCTGTTTCATAATATACATCTCAACAATCAGTCACTAGACAACAAAACAGGCAAATATGATTAATTTCCTCAAATGAGCACATATTGCATGCAAAGTCAGTGTAGACTTATATGCAGAAGGGATTGACAGCCATCTGGTGACACAACAAAGGTGCACTGTAGTAAGATGTGCTCAGGTGGACTACTGGCATGTTCCTGAACCAGATATTTAATGGCAGAACACTGCACATAGTATATTATACAGTGCTGGGTTCTAGGGAGAGCTTCCAATACATATCAGAAAAAAAGAAGTTG
This sequence comes from Protopterus annectens, assembly GCF_019279795.1. NCBI lineage: Eukaryota > Metazoa > Chordata > Ceratodontiformes > Protopteridae > Protopterus > Protopterus annectens. The sequence goes on from NC_056737.1 coordinate 1,293,324,503, forward strand.
CAGAGTTCCACAACAAGAGTATAACACTTTAATAAATAAAGCGCTTTCACAATCTGCCCAGATCGCTTCTTCAGACTGTTACAAAATTACACAACTGCAGTACATTATATACAAAAAGAATATTGATCATTAACACATTAAAAGCAATTAGTATATCTTGTTAAACTAAGGGCATGTCAACATAGTATGAATAAAACAGAAGTGTTTCAAAAGCTTTCAATGCTTCAATGCCCGTGCGTTGAGGAAGGGTTTAAGGGACACTGCATCATTAATGCCTGGGGGTTTACCTGCATTCAGTTTAATTATCTATTTTTGTTCTAGTTCTTCTGTCCTATTAATCAAATCTCCCCCTCTTGGTCCTTCATTAATAACTTCTAACACAAAAAATTAAAAAAACATGATGTATACCTTCCTTCTCAACACGTTTCTATGCAGATTGTAGAACTAAAAACATTGTATATTTTAGTTTTTGTCAAATATGTAAAGTTTATTATATAGGTTAAAAAAAAATAGGATGCTGAAAGAATGTGTATTAGAACATATGAGAGATATTGCAGCTGTTAAAGAAACAAATGCCCTTGCTAAACATGCACAGGCATTAAAGCATTGAAAGCTTTTTAAACACTTGTGTTTTATTCATACTATATTGACATGCCCTTAGTTTAACAAGATATACTAATTGCTTTTAATGTGTTAATGATCAATGTTCTTTTTGTATATAATGTACTGCAGTTGTGTCATTTTGTAACAGTCTGAAGAAGCGATCTGGGCAGATCGTGAAAGCGCTTACTTTTGTTATTTTATTTATTAAAGTGTTATACTCTTGTCGTGGAACTCTGCAACTTCTTTTTTTTCTGATATTTATGCTGGTGGTGTTGCTCGAGTTTACTCAGTACTCACTCTATTTTTGATGTTCGGCTTCCAATACATGCAAGATTCTCAATTGTGTGTTGCTAATCTGTCTCAAGCAAACCTTCAAAGATGTCATCCACTTCATCAAACAGCTCCTGGTGGAGATCATGCCATACCAGCAATGACAGCTGCAGGTTCCATCATGACAACTATTCCCCATGGACTCCTGCCATATTGAGGAAGCAACTCATACAATAACTCTCACATGTCCACTCTTCAGGGCCTCATTCTGTTCTACAGCATTATTTCTAGCAATAGTTTTGCAATAGATAATAAAGATACACAACAGTGTCAATTCAGAGCACATATTACAGCTTGACTGGACAGAAGATTTGAAAGCAGCATGTGACATACTCCTCTAGTGTGGACACAAAGACACCTCTGGTACATGGCACAATAAGCTGTCTTATTCACAGCAAGGAATTTATTTATTTATTTTATTTATTTAAGTTTGTTTACTGGGGTAGTGCTTTAATTTCATTGGACCAGTTTCAGGAAGAGTCCGGGTGATTAGAATTCATAGAAAAGAAAAAAAATTTCAGACGTGTAAAAACAACAAGCAATTTAACTGTAAACAATTTTGAATGATTACTGCTAAATAATAATATGTAAAAGGTGCTGAATACATGTCAAATATAAGGCATCAACAATAGTAAACAACATATCTAACCCACCCCAGCACATGCAATCCTGCATGATGTAACACACACCCATCATGCAACTCTTCCATTGCATGAAATATCTTACCTGCAGTCCAGTGAAAATGAAAGCAAAAGAAGAAGGAGGAACCCAGCAGCATCCAGTACATACCAGTCACAGTAACATGGAACACCTGGACACAATGTGATGTAGGCCACAAAGCAATGTTGAATTGCATGTATATCTCACTGTGACATGACATAAAAAAATGCAGTCCAGGCAAAAGACATAAAAGTTGCCCATTCTGTCCTACTGCTTATGACAAGCACGAGCATGAACAGACAGACAATAGTGGGTCTCTGCTAGGGGAGCTGATATCGAAGCCTATGCTACAGTCCATAAACTGTCACTGGGTCTGTATGTTACAGGCACATGGAAGAATCAGTGTATAGCAACAATGCATTGTGCATTATGTCACATGTTTAACAGCTACTCGCTCTTGCTTCTATGGCTAGAGTGTAGTAAATTCCCAAGTACACACAGCACACAAAAGTCTAGTGAAACACAAATGCGAATTACTAGTAAGTGCTATATAATTCCACTACAAGGTAAAGACTTGTCCTCAAAATAAATTTGTTTGTGTCTTTCGGCTTTTCCCGGTTAGAGGTCACCACAGTGGAAACCCTGGTCCGCTAATGATTGGCAATAGAGTTTTACGTGCTAGCTTGCCGGGCCTAACACACAACCTTCAACGAAGGAACGCCCGTTCACGCATGTCGCCACACAGAAGACGCTCTAACTGAGAATCGAATGGGCAACGTCTAACTGTGAGGCGACAACGCTACCCCAGCACCACCACCGCAATATACTTCTCCTCAAAATAAATAACGTACCCTAATTATACATATAAAGAATATCAGGTTGTACAATGCTGATGTATATGTACAATCCTGCTTAAGCCAGGTGGTGGATTCTTAGTTACCTGTTCCATCCAGTGCTGCAGGCTTTCACGTTTCCTTCTGCTGAAGTCATCAAATCAGTGATGAATACCAGAATGTTTAATCTTTGTCAGATATCAAAGGTCAGTAGTCAGAGCGTCCCACATATCTGTCCAATGAAACAGACCCTCTGTGGTCCAAAATTGTGACCCTTAAGGAATGCAGTAGGAAGATAATTATCCAGGCCTCCTGCTCTTCTCATAACAGCACTGGTGAACTATCAAATTGTCAGAATGGACTTTCTATTATAAACACAGTGTAATGCTAGCACTGCGGAGTCACACAGACAATTTTTTTAGTGGCAATGGAACATCAAGGCACAGTGGGTGACTGAGGACAGCAATAATAATAATACTCATTTGTTAACCAGTTAGGCCCACTGAACACACAGTCTCTTTTCAGGGACAACCTGAGAGCAGCATCTAGTTAACTGACTTACTCAGAGTCACAAAGTAGGCAAATGGAGGCAGTGGGATTCAAACACAGGACTGCTGCAGGGTCTAGGTTAAGTAGCACTTTGTCTTAAACCTCTATGACAAGCTGCCACAAATGGAAGCATTTTGTTTTGTTTTTTTTATTTCTCAGCAAACAGATGTCATTAGCCAGACAATCAGCAGATAATCCTGGTTTCCTATAAAAGATGAACAGAGATCTGGGTCAATGCTGCAGTCCTTTTCCTTCTTTGTTTTTTTTTCTGTAGTATGCATGTATATATTTGACTGAGTTCTACACTCACCTAAAAGATGTCCCTTAGGGATGTCACAAGAGATAGCAGCACAGTCCTGATGGAACTGTCATCCACACTGTTGAAGAATGGTGCTCTGATCTGCACGATCCACCATCTGCAATACACACAGTTTGTAAGCTGGCTAAATTACACCATTTCTGGTTAGTGTACCTTCTGTTTTCTGGGTTGAGGTGACCTTCTTTTAAAATTGATTCAATCAATGTCTCACAATACACAAAGAATCCCCACAGAGTTGTTCATGATTGCATGGTGCCTAACTGCAGTTAACAGCTTCAGAGTACATAACAGTCAGGAACTTGTTCAGGATGTGACAGGCTGCAGTCTAAGACAACCCTATTGTGTCACCCATCTGGTACTGGAATGTATTAGATCTGAGTATGCTAGGTAAGAGGCAGACTTTTGTTTGGAGAGAGATAGGGCTCTCGCTATAGCTGTACCGACACATACTCACTGTACACAAAGCACATAAATTAGCACCTGCTCTGCTTCCAGTCAGTTCTTGATGAACATCTCTGGCCAAACAGCTGATCCAACAGGAGCTATTAGATATGCCTAGCACACCTTCTTTCTGCAGAGCACACAGCAGCTGGTAATAGACCGTCTACCATGAGTGTATTATCAGTGTGTTCACCTACAAGATGGTCACTGCCATGAATGGAGGCATTTTGTGTGGTGAATTTCTCATCAAGTAGCTAAAGACACTAGATTCATAGGAAATGCTATATCAATTTTACTTCTGCTTTATACTGCAGTCTAAGGGGTCAAAGTTTTACAGAACCATACACACAATCTCCATGTTATCACCACATGCTAGGTGCCTTTCTTCATTTGCATAATTTTGTCCTGGGTAATGCTAATAAAAGATTTTTTTTATTTTTATTTATTTATTTAACATTTGTTAAATGGGAAAGTCCGACTTGGAAAGAAGCCAATTTTCAGCAGAGGCCCAGAGAGAAATGCTCCAGACGCATGTCTTTGTAACGTGGGACGAAACCGGACCATCCAGAGTAAACCCACATGAATGGAGGGAGAACATGCAGACTCCACACAGAAGGCACCCTAGCCGAGAATTGAACCGGAGAACCTCTTGCTGTGAGGCGACAACGCTACCGCTGCAGCACTGCGCCGATTTATGTAACCCTACAAGATATTGTGCATATGTTAAGGTGATATTTCTCATTACTAATCCTACTTGTCTTAGAGCTCTATAAACTACCGATTACACATGCCTTGAGAAAGATAAAAAAAAATAGGAGTAATTATTATGCCCAGATCATTTTATTCCATTGCCTGTGACAATTCAGCACCATACAATAACAATGGTTCTTTCAGTATGCACTGCCAAAAACATAGCTCCTGGGATTCATTAATACCTGCACTAAGTATATACTAAGTATACACTGTTTTGGGTGAACAGACAACACAAGCATAACTCACACTTTCCTCCTAATTTTATTTTTCCTACTGATTTTCTTACAGCCTTAAATATTGAGGGGATTCATAAAGGTTATCACAAAATATAACCTACATGTACATTTAAGTGTAATTTTTCTAAGTGACTAGAAAGCACAATAAGTGTGGTAGGGATGTTCTTGAATACAGATCATGTACACTTAGTGTAAGCATTAATAAATCTGGCCCAATTATATTTATTTAAACTAAAATTAATGCCAAAGCTATTAGCCCAATTGCTATGTCAACCAAGTCACTATTAATATTTATGAAGTCCTTTTTACCAGTAGTAATAAAGCCCATTTTACAATCATCAGCATATTTACAGTATTTAGCTAACAGTTTCTATTCTTAGAAAATATTGTACAAACAATATTAAACAATAAAAGACCCACTACTGATCATTGTGGGACTCTGTTCAGCACTGGCAAGAGATCCAAACAATTCACCTGGATAACCATTGACTGAGTTTTCCCTACCAACCAGTTTAAGGTCCAGTTAACCAGATAATAATTTTAATTGTCTTTAACTAAGATGTCATTTGTTCTGGAATAAGGCAGCATATCAAACAACTTTGCTGGACCCAAAAATATTACTGCAACTGATAACCCTATATCAACTGCCGATATCACTTGATCGTAAAATAAATTCTGTAAGGTTAGCTAACTCTGGTAAAATTGTGTTGATAAATACCAATTAAATCATTCCTTAACTTGCTGCTCTCTATAAGGTCCAAAAACATCTCACAAAACATTTCCTTAAAACTGAAGTGAGACTCAAAGTTCTATAATTAGGTCTATAATACATTTTTTGCTCATGGCCTATCTGATGACAGCACTTCTATTTACATTTATATTTATATATTTTTTCCTATTTTTATTTTTAAACTTTTTTCACTATATTTCCATTATCAGCTTCTTTTTATCACAATCAATATTGTACTTGTGACTATATTAGTGTATTCAATATCATTATTACAATGAAACACCTTTTCCATATGTTGTAAATATATGCAGCTGTTCTAACAATCATATGTACCTTTTATGGAATATATATGTATGTTTTTTGCTTTGTATTATACAGTGTTTTGTGGAGCTTTTCTCCCCGGTCCTCCACTGAAAATGGGTCATTTGGCCCAGTGGACTTTCCTGGTTAACAAATGTCAATAAATAAATAAATATACATAATTACTTTTCTTTGTACGTTTTCCCTTTTGTATATTGTAGTAATATTTGACACTTTCTAAGAATAGGGTTCAATAGCTTTACATAATAAAGAATTAAATATCCTTAATAATATTGATCTCAAAACATCCCTTAGGTTAATCAGCATAACTGATGGTATTTTATCTGGTCCCATAAAATATTATTAGTTAACTTCCTAAGGGCTCTATCTATGGGCTCCTGCATAATCTCTGGACATGATATTTCAGATGTAGCCAAACAAAGTAATGCAGCAGATGAATTTAACACATTAATGTGTGTGTGTGTGTGTATATATATATATATATATATATATATATATATATATATATATATATATAAAACTAAGTGTATGTAGGAGGAGACTAAAAAAAAATAATATAAAAACCAAGAAGTTATGGATATGGATAGTAAGATATAAGCGGTGAAGTTATTTTTAGTAACTCTAGTTTTATAAACAGATCAGGCATACTGTTATCAACATGAGGAGAAGTTTTGGATGACACACCCTATAGTATCATCCTAACTTGTAAGATCAGACTATAAAGCGGTCACTTTCAAAGTCACCACCTCCACAACCCTCCTCTAGCTAGGATCTGACATAAAAACTTCTCCAAAGCTGATTACAGCCTCCTGAGGGATGGTATAAACAGCTTCACAGCCCCCTCCCCCTCTGTAGGAACTGGCACCAATATCCAAAACTACACCAAAGCACTATACAAGCATTTATATAGAAGTAAGGAATCAGGTATACCCGACAGGACTAAATCATCCTCTGCAAGGAAGAGTAAACCTGTCAGGTGGACATCTGCAATAAATAAACTCTATAACAAAAGGAAAAACTGTTGTTTAAGACCAAGAAGGAGCAGGTGCCCAATTGGAAGCAATGTCTCCTTAGCCTGAACAAGCAAATAAGAGCACTAGTGAAATCCTCCAAAGCAAACTTCGAGTCCAAACTGGCCACATCTACTAGAGACAATCATAAGGCCTTCTTCACATATGTCCGCAACCTCAAAGAAAGCATCCAGATCGGCCCAGAACTGGTGGTCAAGGTAGATATAACAAACTTGCTGGCTGACAGATTCATCAAAAACTTTACCCCTCTGTCTCCCCATCAGTAAATCAGGACATCCCCAGTACCTGCCCCCTTCTCCTTATATATAGGAACAGGTCATCACTGCTCTCTCAAAGGCAAATAAAACAGCCTCCATGGGACCCGATAACATACCAGGTTGCATTCTAAGTGAACACAGACAGGAACTTGCAGCACCATTGGACACCCTATTCAACCAAAGCCTGAGTACTTGCTTTGTCCCAGCTGAGTGGAGGACAGCCACTGTTATCCCTTTACACAAAGGTGGAGTGTCCACCAATCTGGGAAATTATAGACCCATCAGCCTATCTAGCCTAATCTGCAAGGCCATGGAATGGATTATCATGGACCTTATTAACAAGGACATTGACTACACTTGATCCCACACAGCTTGGCTTTGTGAAGGGGAGGTCATGTCTGCTAAATTTGGTCGACTTCTTTGAGACAGTCACCAAAGCCATGGACGGTGCACACTGCCTACCTTGACCTGGCCAAAGCCTTTGACACAATTCCCCACTCAGGCATAACAGATAAACTTTCTCAACTAGGCGGTTCGCAGTGGTGCAGTGGTTAACATTGTCATCTCACAGCAAGAGGTTCTCTGGTTCGATTCTCGGCTGGGGTGCCTTCTGTGGTGGTTTGCATGTTCTCCTGTGTTCGCATGGGTTTCCTCCTCAACAAATGATAAATAAATAAATAAAATAAATAAAAAAAACTAGGCATCAATCCATATGTTACCAGATGGGTAGCAAACTGGCTCACTGATAGAACCCAAGTAGTCAAAATAGGGGAAGCCACCTCAAGCAGCAGACCTATAAGAAGCAGCGTACCCCAGGGTTCAGTCTTGGGGCCTTGGTTATTTGGTATATACTTTCTGAGATGCAGGCCAAAACCAGTGGGCTATGGCTGACAAAGTTTGCAGATGACTGCAAGCTGGGTGCTGTCATCAATTCCCCGTAGTGATGTGGACATCCTCCAAGAGGGTCTCACTCAGACAAATGACTGGTGCCAGAAACATGGCCTCAAGCTGAATACCAAAAAATGCATCATCATCCCCTTTGGGGAGAGTGACGTCCCCACAAATTATCATATTAACAGCAACATTCTAAGCATGCAATCAGTCATGAGGGATTTGGCACCCAGGATGACAGCAACCTGACGTTTGACCACCATGTTGCTTCCATTGTATGGAAAGCCTTCTACATGGCCCACCTCATAAGTAGGGGTATCTCATCCAGGGACAAGCAAGTCAGATAGCCCATTATTTTGTATGTACCTCACAAAGCACTTGCAGCAGCTGGAGAGACCACAGAGGTTCCTCACCAGGAGAATCCAGGGTCTCAAACATCTACCATACACAGATAGGCTAAAAGCCCTATCACTCTACTCAGTTTCATACAGACTCCTCAGAGGTGACCTCTGCTGGCATACAAGGTGATCATGGACACCACCTTGATGGGACTTCTGCATATCCGCAAGTCAAGCTCCACTCGAGTAAACTGCATGCGCAGCCTCAACATGGTCTGTGACATCAACAAGACTTGTTGGTGGGGCAGATTTGTGTCGCAGAGACCCATCCATCTATGGAATAGACTCCCTCTTCACATCAAGCAGATTACCTCTTTACCCCTTTTTAAGCGCAACCTGGATAACTGGATGGGAAACGGAAAATATACCCCTGGGATTCCACCCTTGTCCCTGCTGGACAGGGGCATTGGGTGCTGATTTGTCTAAACATGGGCTAAACTCTTGGCTAGGCTTATAAGGGCCTCAGGGTCAATAGCTTAGTAACCTCCTATAATAAAGAGTTGAAGGAATTTATCTGGGAGGGGAAGAGAGCAAGACTTAATTGGGATAAACCAATTCTCCTCATAGAACAAGGTCATTTAGGATTATTTGATTTGAAGGGATACTTCAAAGCTGTGCAGTTAAGGTTGATATACATAACTCAAGCAGAAGGTTACAAATCAAAGTGGAAAGGAATGATGATGGTGATGAAATGGGCAGAGCTCAAGAAATAATGAGGGAGTATGATTTGGGATAGAGGCCTACAAGAAGAATGACATGAACCATACCGAATAGTATATTTAGAAGGAAGTAGGAAGTATTGTAAAAACTAAGTGAACAGGGGAATGAAGAAAGAATTTTTTATCAAAAGGGATGGCTACAAGCAGGGTTGTAAAATAGGCAAGAGGAAGCTGGAATTTTTGGGAGAAAATTATTGAAAGGAACAAGGTATTGTGGGTAAATAACTAGGGAGGGAAAGGTAATAGAGTAGTGTAATGGATGCGTTATTTTTATGTCTATTAATTTATTTTCAATATACTGTTAGCTTAAAAGACTTGCAACAGTTTCACATATTTTACTAATTAGCTGAGAAGAACAGTTTGACTTTGTCAGAGTTCATTATAGCTTAGCAAACAGAGGGTACATGTTTATTGTAATTATTTAACCTTGAAAGGAAGCTAGGTACTTTGTACTTGTACAGAACGTCTCTGAGATAAGCCTGCTGAAAATAAATACATAAATCATGTCAAGATTGAAGCATGAGAAAGTTTTAGCTATCCTTCTATATGTATACCTTGTTATTTGTTTATTCCTGTTCAGCCTTAGAAATGCGTGTTTCTGTTATATTCACAAGTTGAGAAAGCTTTGAACTTTGTATTAACTAATCTTTTTTTTCTAATTTTAAGATATAAAAAGGGTTACCATCTATGCATATAGTTGAATCTGTCTATTTTTAGATATTACAGAATCATGATACTTTATAATAAATAAATGTGTTTTCATCCAGAATCTCTGACAGTCTGTTTTGAATTGAATATCTGCATGCCATTTTTTTAAAAAAACATAAACCATATACTGCTCATCTCATAGCTGATCCTGTGTGCTCCCCATTACACTAACTCAAGCACCTATCCCTGAAAATATCCAGTATTTCAGCTGTAATTTCTTTTAGCTGCACTCGGTGAACCCACTCAAGCACATGGGAACTTTAAAGTGCTAGAAGAAAGAAACTTACAGCATCAAAAAATCAATTGCACTAACTCTAGCAACTATTCCTGAAAATATATCCAGTATTTCAGCTGTAATTTATTTTACCTGCACTTGGTGAACTCACTCAAGTGACTGGGAACTGTAAAGTGCTGGAAGAAAGAAACTTACCACATCAAAAAATCAATGTAGGTCACAGTCAGGAATCTGATTATTTAACTGGCTTGTTATTAGAGAGCACACCACCAGGGACAATATTCAAGCAGCATCTGTTTTATCTACCCCCTCCCCAAATCTGATAAATAAACTCTACATGTATTTTTCTCCCCTTAGTTGTTGGGTAAAACAGTAAGCAAAATTACATATAGCTGTATTTTTTCTCCCCTTAGTTGTTGGACAAAACAGTAAGCTTAATTACCTATAGCTGTATTTTCTCCCCTTATACCTGTTGCTAGTAAAACAGTAAGCAGAATTACCTATAGCTATATTTTTTCTCCTCTATAGCTGTATTTTTCTCCCCTTAGTTGGTACTGGGCAAACTAGTAAGCTTAATTACCTAGAGCTGTAGTTTTTTCTCCTTATAGCTGTTGCTACTGTATAATATTAAGAAAAATTACCCTATAGCTATTTTGTGATTACTGCTGCATGTTACAATTTCTCCAGAGTGTTGCTTACAAATAAATAACAACTACTTTCTTTAAACATAAAACTTACCAAGGGACTACAGTTCTTTTAACTTCCTACCTATCTTCAACCCAGACCATTTTACTGATTGCTTTTACTGGTCCCAAGTACACTGACTGGCTCTGCCCACTCCATTTGTTCTCGCTTTGCTCAGGATCTCTCCGCTCCCCTACCCTGCCCCCATTTTCCACACACCCCTGCTATGCCTAAACTTATTTCCAAATAGCCACTCCCCCTAAATAAAGAAATCCAATCCCAACAAAGAAAAATCCATATTTATATCATTCCAATTATCCAATTACATTGTATCATACTAACTCCAATACAACACACTCCTCTTACTTAACTACCTGCTATTTACAGCTTTTAATGTAATATGTCATGACCAGACAAAATAATAGTTTTAAATCTTACACATATCAAAACTCAATTACAACTAACAATTATTCCTACCCATCCGTAACATTCTTACTTTAACTTAGACAGATCAGAAACACGAATAGTAAGCAATATGATAACTTTATACTCATCAGTCCTGCTATTTCTATCTATTACAGCTCACATAATCTCTTATCATACAGAACTTAAAACATAATCTACGTACATTACCCCCTTCCCAGGCCCACTACAATTAAAGCATACAAATTTAATAATAGAGCCAACTATCTATAATCCCACAAACATATATCATGTACCATTTACCTTATTCACACAACAATCGTATCTTAGTGCTACACAGAAATATAATAAATTTATATCAAAATACTTAAAATTTATAGTTCACATTGCATCACAGCTCATACTTAGTGGAGATATTCACCCCAACCCTGGCCTCCAAACCAATCCAACCCATCTAGATCTTTACACTCCCACCCAGCCCCAACAACTATTAACTCTCCCCAGAAAAGGTACTGGCTTACTACTACTTAATATAAATCTCAGAAACTTCATAAACAAAATTCAGGATTTTCATGTCACCTTGCTCTATATACTCCAGATATAGCCCTTATAACAGAAGCCTGGCTAAAACCAGGCATCTCTAGCAATGAAATACTCCCCCCAGGGTAAAATATACATACGCTAGATAGACAATAGAAAAGAGGTGATGGTATTGTCTTTCTATACAAAAGCAATCTCAGTTTTAGAAACTTTGGCCCTAACCATCCCAAACTTTAACAACATTGAAATACTATTTATTAAACTAACAATTAATCCAAAGAAACATCTGAACATAGTGGGAGCCTACATCCCACGTGGGAACAATCTGATTACTCTAGAACGCATCCTAAATTGTAAAGCAACATCCCTCCCTCAGAAAACAATTATAATGGATGACTTCAAAACAGACTGGCTCTCCTGTAGCTCTCAAAATCCCACTGACCACATTAACCTACATGGTTTCTCACAAACAATCCAAACTTGTACTAGAGTAGACAAAATATCAAACAAACAAACATTCAATCCTGGAGTGGATCCTTACAAACAGGCCAAATTTATCCCTAAACACTGGCTGTGTTTAAATCTACTGCCAATCATTAGCGGACCGGAGTTCCGCTGTGGCAACCCCTAACCAGGAAAATTCAAAAGACAAACAACAACTCTGGCTGTGTTTCAGACAACCTCAGTGACCATATTACAACTTACATTCCCTGACAAAGAATAAATCCACAAAAACTTACCGCCCACCTCCAAATCCAAGATAAGAAAAAATGTATCCCCCAAGACTTCATAACTAGTTTAAAAAAATGCAACTGAGCACCACTCGGAAATCTCTCTTTAGATACTGCAGTTGAATACTTTATCTTAACCTTCCTCAATATCCTAAACATCTTGCCCCCCCAATAGCAATAAAAATAAAATCTAATTATGCCCCCTGGCTAACCAAACAAACAAGATCTCTGTTAAAAATTAGAGATAAAGGTGGGGAGAAATGGCTCAATGACAAAACTACAACTAACAAACATATCTAGAGCTACAAAATAAATCTAAAACACATATTAGACAGGACAAAATAAATTACTATAGCAGTATTCAATCAAAAATTCAAAGAAACTTACAAATATTCTAGGCTGTCATAAAAAAAAATCCTACAGCCAGGACAAACTAGTACTCCCTCCCCAACACTCACCAATACTAAAGACAGCATAGACTCACAATTTAACAGATACTTCACTGAATCCATACTAGCTCTCACAAACAATAATTGTTCTTCCCCTACCCAGACTCACATAGTACCCACGCTTGTTCCCAATAACTTCTCTTTCCAACCTGCCCCAATAAACACCATAGTTAAATATCTCAAAAGGCTTAAACCTACTAAACTTGCTGACAACCATCTATCTGCTGAATATCTAGAAATCACTGCAGAAGCAGTATCCTATCCAGTATCCATATTAATAAATAGATCCATTTCAGAGCAACAAGTTCCTAAATTTTGGAAAGTATCATATATCATCCCTCTACATAGAGGTGGAAACACGACAGAATTATCAAATTACCAGCCAATAACTATACTATCGCCATTAATTCCACCAAACACTTCAGTTGAATTCCAAGCCCAAATGAGGTGGTCTCAATAACGAAGCTCAGTTAAAATACCAATAGTTTATTTTAACAACATAAAAAATGAACTGACTTCACACAATATAAAAAACGGACTTAGCGCTTTCATTTCCTACCACAGAAACATCATCAGAGTCATTTTCAAAGTTCTCGCCCTTACTTTAAATAGACCCAACACCTAATTAATTAATCAATTAATTCCTGGTTAAAGGAATACAACCACCTAAAAACCAAAGCTCTTAATTTCTATAGATGAACAAACCATCTTTCCACTTTTTACACTTTAAAACCATAAATATGTAATCACAAAAATCATACTATTTCACATATTTTTTAAAAACATATAACTGAACACATATTGCACTTATAAACAGTAAGTAATATATAAATTAATTAATAAATATTTCAATAATTTTCAGATTGTACTAAAACTCATTACATGCTTTAACCATTAATACTTATATTTAATATTTATTGGCTCTAATTTTAAGTGCTGGCATAAGTGAAATGTGGTCATTTAAACCCGGTGGGTTGCAAGCATCTAACTGCAATTGCCAAATAAGTTCCCTTAACTCCAGTTGCGCTTCCCAATCACCACCTCTTTCACTTCTTAAAACATGTTCAACAACCCAAAATTTAAAATCTGCCCACGGGCAAACTACAGTGTGTCTATAAAGTACATTGGTTTCTTTCCTCCTATTAATATCATATGTGTGCTCATATATCCTTTGTTTCAAACTCCTCTCTGTCTTTCCCACGTAATATGAGCCACATATGCATTTAGCCAAATACACTGTTCCCTTTGACTGACAGTTATAGTAATCCTTAGGGTAGAATGTCATGTTAATGTGCTCTATATCTAAACCCCCTTGGTTATACACAAATGGACATTGTGGACATCTACCACACTTATATGTACCAACCTTCCTTTTAGTTCTTACTACTTGATCCCTCTCAAATATTTCCTTCAGGTTCCTATTTTTCTTATGCCCAAATTTTAACCTCTTAGAAAATATTTTACTACTATTGGGCATAGATGAGAATAAAGTCCAATTTCTTTATATTATATTCTTGATACCGTTAGTATCTTGGTTGTACGTCAACATCATATATACATCTCCTACCTCTTTCATTTCATCTAACCCACTTATCTCTGAGTACAGTTACTATTACCTTGCCCACTTAATATTAATGGTGTATATTTCTCTTTCCACGCCTTCAGGACTTCATACTTAATATTCACTATAGTCTCTACAGGATAGTCCCTTTATTCAAAAAGGTTCTGTATGTAATCCATCTCTCTCCTCATATCTTCCTCCTCTGATGTCATACGTATCGCCCTAATCATCTGACCTTTTATTATATTTAATTTCTGATTAATAGGGTGATTACTACTATAATGTAAGTATGAATTGGAGAAACACTCCTTCCTGTACAATTTTGACTTATTTTTTTTATTTTTGTTGTCCTTCAGGATAGTAACATCCAAAAAGTTCACTTTGTCATCCCATATTTCATGTGTAAATTCTAGAAATTCAGTTGTTTGGCCAATATACTTCACAAAATTATCTATTTCATATCTTGGTCCCTTCCAAACAATGCATATATCATCCAAAAATTTAAAATATGCTTTTATATACTGCTTATATACAGAATCCAGTGTAAAATGTTTCTGCCAATATAGTAATACTGTATTAGCCACTATAGGTGCACAGGCTGCCCCCATTGGTATACCATCAATCTGATGGTAAAACTCTCCTTGGAAATATATATAGTTTTTCATAACTAACTCCATGCTCTCTAGTACTAAATTGAAGTCTCTACCATTCAAATATCCAAATTCTATCATCATTTTCTCTAACCATTTAATGCCTAATTCATGCAGGATTACAGAGAACAAGTCTTTAACATCCACTGTTATGAACCTATATATATATATATATATATATATATATATATATATATATATATATATATATATATAAAATCAAACTCTAATTTACCCATTTTTGTTAAAAAATCCCATGAATCCAGTAATATGTGTGGATAAAATTTTTGATATGGTTTTAATTTCCTGTCCACAAATATAGCCAAAGGTTCAATTTTGGACCCACCTGAAGAAACAATAGGTCTCATAGGTGGGTCCATGGGATTCTTGTAGGTATTTGTTATTCCAAATATTCTAGAAATAAATGGTTTTTGAACACTCAAAAATTCGTATAGTGTGTTATCTATAGCCCCTTGTATCAAATTGTCCTCCAAAATCAAATCTATTTTACGGTAGGCTATATTAATTTCATTTCTTGATACTTGACTGTATCTACCTTCCACATTTAGGACTCTAAGCATCTTTCTTATATATTCCCAGTTCTGCATAATCACTATCCCACCCCCCTTGTCTGGCTTCATAATTCTAATTTCTTTATCATTACTAATTTCCTTTATCACTTCCATTTCTTCCGGAGTAATGTTATTAGGATACCATTTCTTTCTATTCTTATAATAGCTTTTTATCTTGTTATTAACAATGGTTTCAAAATTATGTAAATCAGGTACCAACGGAAGGTTACTGGTGCTCTTCTTTTTAAATGGGTTATTCCTTACACCACTATCCTCATAAATAGTGGCTAAGTTCAAATTTCTTACAAACATCTTAGTATCTAATAGTGTATTGGCCAAATTCCCTTTTATATTTGGAATAAACTTGAAACCTTTTTTAAAAAGCTGAAAATGCCTTTCATCCATCTCTATACCAGCATAATTATACACTTTACAATTGTCTTTCTCATACATACAGCCTTTCCTAATAATACCCACCAGCCCAGTACTATTATTATTCATCTCCTCTCCCAATACTGTCTGGTTGGGTATGTAGGTTGCACATAATTTATCTGATTGTTCCAGTGAACTCCTTGTTGACCCCTCCCTTGTCTTCCTACATCCCTTGATGTCATTTGTGCATACGTAGGTTGGACTGCCAAGTTCCTTATTCTCTCCGATCTCCCCAGTGGGTCCATCCCTAAAGGATGTCCCCATCCTGTTCTTCTATCACTTCTATATTGCTCTCGTTGCTAATCCTTCCTTCATAAACATACCCCATATCTTTTCTGTTGTTATAAGTCCCCTTAATGGTGTATGCTTTACCTTCCCTATACTCAGATAAGTCCCTATCTAATTTACCAATCTTCCTTTTCCAGTTGTTTCTCTCATAATGCTCAACATCTTTAAATATATAAACATATTTCTTTTTAATCTCTTCCACCCCAAAAAGCAAATCGTTAAGTATTTTGTCATTTAATGTTTGAATCTCTTTTGCCAGCACTTGCAAATTTTTTTCATTGTTCTTTATAATAAGCCTGAGCACGTTTAAACCGCATTCGTTAAAAACATTTTTTAGTTCTTTAAAAAATTCTGTATCCATTCAAACATTATTGGGAAATCTATTAATGCAAAGTCCCTTCAGTACAATCTCATGTCTTAAACATTC
Source organism: Protopterus annectens (assembly GCF_019279795.1). NCBI lineage: Eukaryota > Metazoa > Chordata > Ceratodontiformes > Protopteridae > Protopterus > Protopterus annectens. Next base: position 1,293,341,274 of record NC_056737.1, read on the forward strand.
ATTTAAAAAGCTATTTATCAGCCATAAGCCCTCTATACTAACATTTTTTCTTTTAGTTTTTTGCACATACCCAAATACGTGTCATTGTCCCTTATAGGTGTTGGGTCTAACATCACAAAGTCCTTCCTATTCAACCACTGATTCAGTTCCAAGTCAAAATATTGTCCGCAAACAGCATAATTGCTCTCCGAGCCATTTGTTTTGCCCTCTCAATTTTCGAGCCTTTCCTCTGCCATAATGCTCCCAGCAATTCCACTCTGGCTGTCACCATTATCAAAAATACTTGACAGGTGCATCCAGTCACAAATCTTGAATTATTTTATAACCAACAATCTTCCAACACTCAGCATGGTTTCCGTCCTAATCACAGTATCACCACTGCCCTTGTTAACTTTACTAACATTATTAACCACCATTGCAATGAAGGTAATTTAGTTTTCCCCATCTTTCTTGATCTGTCTAAAGCTTTTAATACTGTCTCTCATTCTAAACTCTTAACTACGCTCTCAGAACTTCAGCTTAGCCATTCTGTACTTACTTAGTTCCAGCAATATCTAACTGGTTGCCAGCAAGCTGTAAAATGGCAACAAAATCTCTCTTCACTACTGCCTGTAACCTTGAGAGTACCACAGGGATCTATTCTGGGTCCTCTCCTTTTTATTATCTTTACTAACAGTCTTCATACCGCCACCCCACTTGCCTCCATAGTTCAATATGTGGACGATTCCACCCTGATTTGTGCCACCCCAATACTACAAAAACTTAAAAGAATTACTCAGCAATCATTCAATACAGTGGAATCTTGGCTAAACAATGCACAACTTATAGCCAAAACAAGCCGTCGTTGTGGTGGGTATCCCAATAAGACAGAGCTTAATAATACTCCAAATGACAGTACAAAATTCAGGTTTAATATCGAGCACAACACAAACTTTAATATAAGAATAAAACCAGTAACAAACGGTCAAGCACTTTCATCCCAAAACAATTGACTTCATCGGAACCAATTTCAACTAATTACAAGTCACGTAAATAGTTTAAAATCATCATGTGACAATCACATAAACTAATTATTTTATCTTAAAGGTAAATTGTCACCAAAAACAACAAGAATAAGTTTACAAATTAGTTGTTCAAACAATATTAAACTAATATAATAACTGTAAAACAATTTTAAAACACTTGCCCTCTTCCTTAAAATAGAAATGATGGATGGATGTTCATTAATACCTGGTATTGTGGCATTCAACCTAAGTTGCCACTTTAATTCACATTCTTCCACTTTATTCTCCCAAAAACCTCCCTTTTCATCTCTCTTAACTCTTTCAACAATTCCATATGAAAACGTGTTACCCTGACCACAATATTTAGTGTTTTTAAAAAAAGGCATTATTCTCATCCTGATTCTTAATAGCGTATAAATGCTCGTAAATATCGGAAGCATCGTTTAAAGGCTGGGTTAATTGTTGAATATGTTCTGAGGAAGTCCCTGCATTGAGGGAAGAAAGCGCTTAACCCTGTTTTACAATAACCTTGCTTTACAATGAAGACGAGTCTCTTCTACTGCTGTGCTGGTTTTGGTTACATAGCTTCCAATTTATGGTATTTTTGGTGAAATGTCAACTCATGAATTGCTTCTTGACACAATTCTAGACCATCTTTATGTGGAACGGAAGAAAAAAGATCCACCACATCTATTGTAGTGAAAACTACTTAATCTGTGTAAAATTCTTGCTTAATTTTCTTCAAAAAATCCCAAGGGTCCTTCAAAAGGTACTCAGTAGGTCTAATAGAATTCTGTCATTTATATCGTCGTTTGGACTATTATTGGGATACACACCACAATGCCGGCTTGTTTTGGTTATTGGTTCGAGATTACCTATGGTGATACATACTGTTTTTTTGAATGCGCAACTTATGCTTAACCCTAACAAAACAAAACTCATGCTCTTCTATCCAACTAGAGCTGCAGACAACCACCCACCATTCAATATATCATTATCAAACCACGCAATTATTCTTTGGTCTCCCAAACAAAATTACTTGGAGTGGTCACTTGATCATAATATGAAAATCAACATACACATATCACAGACAATAAAAAAAGTTCACAAAAAATAGGAACCCTGTACAGAAATTGGCACTTTCTAAACAAATCTTCAAAGGCCGCTACACATCTCACAAATTCTCACAAATATTGAGAAATCTGACCTAACAAAACTCAAAACTTGCTATAATAAAATCTTAAAGTTTGCTACAGAATCAAATTTCAGATCCCATCATTGTTTGGCTTTAAAACAACTATCTTGGCTCGAACTACCAAATCTACTTGCTTATAATCATCTCACCTTCACTCACTGAATACTAAATCAGACAGAAAAAACACCAGTACTTCAAAATCTACTAATACACTACTCCAATAACAGGGTATTGCATTCCACTAACAAATCCTTCTTAAATATATCCAAACCTAACAATGCAGCTGGAGTTTCACTTTACTCAAACTGCATAGCCAAAACTTGGAATTCCCTGCCATTAAATATCAGAACAACTAATAACATTTCCAACTTTTAAAAACTTCTCAAATCATACCTAGCTGAATCCTGGACCTTATCTTGCTCAAACCCTGGTTAGGAAATTGATGTCTTAAGGCAGCGAAAAGAATGCAACCAGTTATTTTTGTATTTGAATAGTATACCCTATTAAGCATATGTACACTTAACTTGCTTGTTTTTTACCTTCAGCTTGCTTGTTTTTTACCTTCAGTCACTGTACTGCTATTCTTTTTTATTCCTATCTAGACTATATGATTGCATTAGTGAAATGTACAATATCTAGTTTTCATTTTCTGCTTGTATCTCACATTGGATCAACATTTGTATCTGTACATTGTATGTGTATCGTACTGTTATTTAAAAATGTGGAGCTTTTGTCCTCAGGCCTCTGCTGAAAAAGGACATTTTGTCCATTCAGACTTCCCCGGTAAACAAATGTAAAATAAAATAAATAAGTAAATGATATCATCTGCTAACAAGTATTTCTTTTCAGCTGATGCACTGATCATACCTCCCAACCGTACTGAATTACTCAGTTTTTACCAAGTTTTGGGGTCCAAATAATGGGGTCCCACAGTTCCAGAGTGGCACCCCTTAATTTCCGAATTTTCTGGCTTTTTATTTTAATTTTTTTTCTCGCCTTTTTGACCTGACATCATCACGTACATGATGACTTTAGCTCTGTGAAACAACCTACCAGCCTGTCGGAATTGAGCTCAATGGCTCACTTGCATGCATTTCCAGCTGCCCCAGCTCCAGCCAAGCAAGCATTAACACAGAATGGTGCCAGACAAGCGGGAAATAGAAACATTAACTGCATAGGTATTTATCATTCTGGGGACTGCAGAGGTATCTGTGAATGGAAACGTGCATAACTGCAGAGGTATTTATCATTCTGGGGACTGCGAACAGAAGGACTGATAGGTATCTGCAAACGCAAACGTGCAGAGGTATTTATTGTGCTGGTTTCTTCTGGTGTGTGTGTTCTGGGGACTGCAGAGTATTTATTGCTGGGTTCTCCTTAACAGAAACGTTAACATCCTGCAGCAGAGGGTGTGTGTGTGTGTGTGTGTGTGTGTGTGTGTGTGTGTGTGTGTGTGTGTGTGTGTGTGTGTGTGTGTGTGTGTGTTGTATCTCAGGGCAGTGAACCTTCCTCGGTGAGTGACTGACTCCCAGCTTCCATGAATGAATAAGCGTTTGATCAGTCATGATTAAAAACATATCTACCAGCAGAATGGAAATGAAAAATTACATGTTTTTATAGGAAGAAAACCCCTGTGCGCCCCATGTTAGGTGGGCTTTGTTACCAACATCGTCTTACATAAATATATTAATTTCAAGGACAAACCTAGAGGAAGGAGAAGTACCTTGCAAGGGGGCACTCAGTTTGTTTGTTTGTGTCTTTCGGCTTTTCTCGGTTAGGGGTTGCCACAGCGGAACTCCGGTCCGCTAATGATTGGCAGTTGATTTTTATGTACCAGCTTGCCAGGCCTGATGCACAACCTTCAACGAAGGTACTCCCATTCACGCATGTCTCCACGCAGAAGACGCTCTAGCTGAGAATCGAACCGGACAGCGTCTTACTGTGAGGCAACATAACAAGATCAGTGAAAAGCAGATTTAGGGAATCAGATACAGGAAAAGAACACTCAGCCAACTGAGCATCAGCTATTCTTAGGGTAATGGTCTGCAAGACAAGGATATTAGTCAATAGTGGTAAATGCCGATCATACAGAACTAATGAGATGAATCACAAGACATTTCATGATGTGCAGTAATGACCACCTGACTCATACATAAAGCACAGATACACACACACACACACACACACACACACACACACACACACACACACACACACACACACACACACACACACACACATTCCCTCTTAATAACAAGAAATTAAACATCTTATTAGAGAGGGAAATACTTCCTGTTTTTTT